>NC_139846.1:12155824-12343324 GCF_963691815.1 Echiichthys vipera | reverse complement strand
TATACTGTCGGTGGAAAGTGCTGCTACAGGGCCATTACAGCCATTCCCCGGCTGCAATGACGGTGCAATGTTGACGCAGATGCGGAAGACCAAAAGATGTTGACCAATCAGAGCAGGCTAGACTTTTTTTTTTGGAGGGGGTCTTAAAGATAACCTGACTATCGCCAGATTACTTTCGTTCCGCCTTGACTCCGCCTAGCTCCACTCAACCATCTGGGATTTCAGGGTCCATAAAAAATGGTCGAGCCAATCAGGACTGCCGGACGGGGTTTTATAGTTGTGACGTAGCAGAGAAGTTACTGTTGTGATTCAGCAGATGTCAACATGGATGCTGCTATTTCATCCGTGTTGTCCAATCTGGCGAATATTTCTTTTTTAAAAGAACACCAGAGAACGGCTGTTCTGTTTTGGCTTTTCTCTGCGTCGCGCTCATCAGCGTCACGGGTTGGTTTTGATGTGAGTGGTTGAAGTAGCACGTCAATAAAGATCCAATCATATGCAAGGAATTTTGATAAGGCCCAGCCTCCTGAATTTGCTTCCCAGTCGAGCAATCCCAGATGGATGAAGAAAGCAAGGGCAGAACGAAATTCATCTGGTGAGAGTCAGGTTATCTTAAAGAGACATGCGCTAAAATGGAGCGTTTCAGACAGAGGGTGAATTCAGGTGTATTTAGACAGATAGAGGTGTATTTTCATCACGTAAACGTGTTCTAGTAGAAACCCAAAATACAAGTATGAACCTGAGAATGAGCATAATACTAGCTGTAGTCAGTCTTACAAATCTACTTTGTTTAACCACGATGGCAATGATACAAAAAGAAAACGCAAACAAAAAGGTGAAAAACTGATGAGTAACTCAACTTTATTTGCTGAGTTATTATGGATACATTGCTATTTGTCTTAGTACGTGTGATAGTGAGTGAGCTGTTGACTCACAAATGTTTGTTCTGAATCCTCAAGACAACATGATAATTTTTCCGCTATTGCGGCAAATTCTTACGAGCCGGTTCGCTTTTTTTCCCCAGCAGTGCCGATTTTGACGTTGTGATATACCGTACGCTTTGAAATTGTTACACAGACAATGAGAACAAAAAAAGGGGGAAGTGCAGTTTGATGACAGGAAACACGGCAGTGCGTGGTTTCCTTCTCCTTGTGTCAGGGAGAATGTGACGTGGCGAGGGACTTCCATGGCATTCAGGCAGGTTCTCCTCTTTTGTCACAGAAATACAACTTTGCTATTTTCGGACAAAGCCAACCCATTTTCTGTAAAGCATGTCAGTAATAACACTAAAACAGTGAAAGAAACGCCCATTATGACTGGTCAGATATACTAATAACCTGCAAAAAGTTGGCAAAGATTTGAGTCAAGGGTTAGAGTTTTACAATTTAATATGATTTTGCATCAATCTTGGCTGCTATAAGTGTACACCCTTCCACACATGACCTGACTGTTATCAGCTCTGTATCAGTTTCACTTGCAGCAGAGCGCTTCCTGTGCTTCAGAAGCCTCTGTCCTTTCTTTGAAAGCACGTGTGCTGCATGTAAACATTTGAATGAGGAAGTGCCGCAGTAAAAGGAAAATAAGCAGATGAGGGGATTCGCTTTTGTTGTCTGACACTAACCCAGCTAATATCTCTGTGTACACTCCTACACTACATCTTTTAGAACTGTTATGTAGCCATAAAACACACGTTGCCATGTATTGATTCCTGGGCAATGCGGGGAGCCATCAGGAGCTGTAAATTCTGGAAGACATGTGTCCCAACAACACTGCTGCTGCCTGAGCGCTGACAGTAGTTTCACAGCAATTGAGGAGAGTGTGATGGCAGCTTAGAGGTCTACAATGATCACAGCGTCTTGTGATGAAGTGGCTAAGTGAAGGCCAATTGCAGGGTCCGGCGTGGAAGTGCGGTTTAACTCAGTCATGTGAATAACGGGCCCGAGTATTGAGTGATGTGATTGGTATGGGACCCCCATTCTGTGTCACTTGTCGTTAACGCTTTCAGCACCAGATTTACGAACCTCTTTTTTCACTTTCCGCCTTGTGTGACAGCTTACTGTGTGAACGTCATTTCTGTGCAGTACGGGATCGTCCCTATGCTGCGAGGGTCATATGTTCATTGTAAGAAATTTGTTATTTTGTTCGCTGTCTAAATTGCAACGGAGAGAGATGGATGTTTTGAAATGCAGTTTGAATGGTAAAAATCCATTCAGCCACTGTCAAAATATCGATGTCTAAAGTCAAGGAAACTGCAAGCTTTAACATCAGCAGGCTATAAGCTGCGGGTAATTTCAACATATTGACCCAGGGAATTGAACATTTGACCTAGGGAAAAAACATTGCTGAGATTATATAAACCCTTTAAAAGGTCTCTTTAATGGGTCATATTAAGAGGATATTGAGCGCGAGAACAATGGACCCTTGGCAGATAGATATGCTCCCGGTATGTTGATGTCTTACCTGGTAGCTTCCTACTATACAGCACTGCAAAAATAGATTCAGCCTATTAATATTCTAGATGCCAGTGCCATCTGTCTCATGTCAGAGCCTGGAAAACGGAGGATTACTTGGATTCACAAAATATACCTCATGTCCAAAAATACTACTACTTAAATTACAATCAAAAAAGGTCAGGTCAAGGTTAATTAAGTAAAGAAATGCATCTTAATTTAGAATTTTGCTTTGATTTTTGCTAAAACAATTGGTTGATTAATTGACAGGGCCGGTACAGTGAATGGCAATCTTTTCTTTTTATTAATGAGTAACCATTGGTCCATTAAATGTCAAAAAACTGACATATTCAATTTAATATATCACATTCAGTTTCATGTTTACATATACAAATGTCTTCTTTTGTCAACCAACATTTAGAGACATTAAGGTTTATATAGTAGACGATTATGAACAAGTGCAAATATTCACTTGTTCCTTAGAAAATTAAATGATTTAGCAATTATCTAAACAGGTACACATTCATTCTTATGTGTTAGTAAATGGAATCTCTTCTCTTTGTTAGGCTTTAGAGAAATGTTTCACTATTTTCTGACCAAACCCTTTATTACTTAATTGCGGGAAAATCTAATGATTAATCAATAGTGAAACTAACTGTAACCTGCAGTCCTACTTTTTTAAAATCTAATTATCTGGAAAAGATAAAGGTACTTTAAAGTTGTGATGCCTTGAGTGAGGCCATTCTTTTGATAGTCTATTAGGAAATCAATAATATTATGTCAGGGGGGAAGTCTATAGCACATCACACCGATGAATAAAACATAAAACAAACGTCCTGGGAGAGACAATCCAGAATGCATTAGTCAGACGGCTCTGTGACGTTGCCAAGTAAACAAAGCACAAACTGGCAGCTTTTCTTCCCCTAAAGCTAAAGACACATAGCACAGAGAACCAGTAAGAGCAAACACGCATACTGTATGCAGCGAGGGCAACCCAAACATAGTGCTTGTTTGTTAGTGAATGAATGGAAGCATTGAAAAGTGAGCATTTCTCGTCTCAGTGTTGTGGCGACAAAGGAAAAACAGCAGAGGCAAGTTTATGAATCGTGCCTGTCTCAGCACTGAACAACCCCTGAGTATTACTTAAGTATCCAGTTCAGACAATCAGGTTAAATGGGAATAGATTGATACAATATTCCTTTCATGAGATATCTATGTACAGGGGTGGGGGGTGGCTAAGGAAGGTGCATTAGAAAGCGTCTTTGTTCCTCAGATGTTCTTGGAAAACATTTCCTCCCTCGTCCTTAGAGGTGGAGGGAAAAAGAAGAAAAGAAAAAGTGACCTCTCCTTTAATGGGCAGCTGATGATGTCATATCACTACACACAGATTCTTTGGTTTCCAAGTAAACCAGCTCCTCTGCGTGCTGATTGGCTGGCCGGCTGCAAGAGGGGGAGGGTGTTTCTTCTTTTTTTTTCTTTCTTTCCCTCCTTGCTTCTGGATTAATCCCTGTGCCTGAGCTCATCTCTTCTCTCGTGTAACTTGTGTCAAAACAGCAGTTATTTCCTATAAAATCATGTCAGCCGGATGATTTATAGTAGGGGACTGCGTTGTCATTAGAAGATGATGTTTAAAGTAGTATTATTAACGAGACACTTTTGTGTTAAAGTGCTCGTTCTGCTCAAAATCCAATAAATTAGCCATTTGCACGCTTTCCTTGTCTAAATCTAAATTCCTCAACTGTTCTTTTGTTCCCCAAGTCTGGTCCCCTGTAGCACACCGCTTGTTTTGCCTGGCTGTGATGAACAGTGGCCTGAACTCTGCAGTGCACCGGTTGCCCTCTGCAGTGAAACACAATGCCATGCGCCTCTATCACAGTCGTGTCTGGGGCTACAGGTGACCAGCTGTCTGCCTGTGTTCCTCTCCTCTGGGACAGCTGGAGCCATCAATCAGCTCCCCCTGAGCCCCGTTGTGTCCGTCTGCCCCGGTCTGACCACCACCGCCTCCACCACCACAACAACAACATCAGACTGTCTCAGCTGGTCTGCCGCCGCTCCAGGGGACACTTCTCAACTTCTATTAACATGAATGTTGTTGTGAATTTATACTTTGTTTATTTCCAGGCTTACTGGACAAGCTTTCTAAGGCCTAGTCCACAAGGGTTTTTTTCCCCCTCCATACACACAAGCACTGTTGTGACTCTCCGTCCCAATGAAAGTGAGAAAACATTGAAGCGTGGTTAAGAACCTACCGAGACATTACCAAGAAACCTGGCTGCAAAGACACATAGATTGCTTCGTAAAGCACTGAGAGTGGTCTGTTCCTCAATAAAGTGGCAGAGCAACTTTATATTAATGTGTAAACATATAAAGTCCTGTTTGCGGTTAGAACACAACAACACTGAAAAGTTTTAATGAAATCAGAGTTTTCCAATCGATACGTTCTTAGTGACCTAACATGTAATTTGCGTGCAGACTTAAGGCCACCACATACTAAATCAAAGCTACATTTAAAAAAATATCAGTGTTTGTGCGGACTAGGCATCCCAGCTGTCATGCTTTTTTGCACCGTGTCTATTTATTAATGGCTTTGGCATTTCACTGCACAGCCCCAGTCTTCACCTTAGGAACACTTTTATGATGCCTGTGATGGTCATAAATTGATACATTGTTGAGTTCACTCCACACAGCACGTGCAGTCACAGGCCTTTCTCCCTCCACAGATGGAAAGCATTGAAGCCCATTATTGTGCTCGTGGAGGGGTGTCTTCCACCATGAACTCTCTGGCACACTTTTAAAGAGAGTGGCCTTAATGTATTCAGGCCTGATTCAGTGGCTTTGGCACTCGGGCTACCATCCCCCCATCTAACTCTCACACACACAGACACATATGCAGCTCTTTTTCTCAGAAGAGAGGGTAAACATGTGTGAGTCGCACTGTTCCCTGGAACTTTTCCTTGTTTATCAAAAAGGGAATTGATGGGCCTGACAGAGGACTTCAAAGGGCAACATAAAAGCACGAGTTCCACCGCCAAGACATTTCCTGTTTATCTCAAGAGAACTTCATGAAGGACACTTCATCAAAGACCTGAACAAAACTGCCCGAGAAACTCACTACTAACCAATACGTCTTTATGCTACCCAGATTGCATAATATGTGTCCGTCAAAACAAAATTTTGGAACCTGTGTGAGTTATCTGATGTTTGCCAACGCTGCTACTATAATTAGGCATTACGCTGAACAGAACCACAGAAGTGGCAGAGTGAGGAAGAATGTCTCCAGGCTCTCGGGGACTTGTCAAACAGAGGGCTAATTGTTAATGTTGGTGATTATTATTAGGGTTTTGTTGTTTTTTTATGAAGAGAGTAGAATTCCTCAGTAATGGCTGTGACTGCGTCTCATGTGACTGTCGGTTTCTTCCTCCGGGCCGTGGATGGTGCATTGTTGAATCCTAAAGAGTCACAGGGGCGACAGGGAAACTAATTGGGTGGAGTCTGTCTGGACATACAGACTCCCTGGCTCGCACTGGAGCATTACCACGTCACACACCCTCACCTAGTGTTTTCCACACCTTAGACACATGAAAACAAAAACAAAAACGAGATGTTTTATTGGTACAATCAGAGATAAGATAAAAAAAATCCCCTATGCAGATAGCACTATTAAATGTATATACTAGTTTATTTACTTAACCTTTTCTGTTATCACCTAATACACCCTCATGAGGATGATTTGTAAATCAGTTACCCACCCGTGTTACCTTGAAGAAAAATTACCGCCAGGCGTCCACGGTAAACGTCGTTCTTCTTTCGTCTTCATTCACCCTTGAGGCATTTAAGGAAAACACATTTTTCCCCAAGAATTCAAGGTAACACACGGTAAACATTTGATTCATAATAAACCATTCTGTTAAAGCGAAGTCGTTTTATTTTGAAGGATTTTAGACACCTTAAGAATGTCACAATGAATGCCCACACTGATATTAAAGAAACGTCTGGGAGAAAAATAACCTTTTCCCTCCCTCCACTCTCTACAACTTGTTCCACTTCTTCTAGTTGTAAAAACAACAACGCAGAAGCTACAATAACACTTCAACATGCCCCTCCACTCATCACAGTCTAATTAGGCTGCAACAGTGTGTAATGAAATATAGTACTTACCTTGATCTACTGAGTAAATGTTTGAATCATAGAAAACCTAAAGAAAAACATCACTTAAACCATCGTGTTTATGTGTTTCACTCATCAGTCAGAATCTCGCTTTAATGTTAACAGAATTTCCTCACACTTCATCTTTGATTGTGTTCGTGTGTAACATGTATTTACATTCCTGGACACGCTCCACTTTGTGTTGCTTTTCTCACATTTTCACCCTGACTTCACAAACAATTTGCATGGCCATAATCTTTGTTATCTAACACGTTCATTATCACAAAGCCATTCACTCTTGTTTACATGCTAATACATGGCTCGGGTGAAACCACTACTTCCAAAGCAAATGGCTGAAAACAAGTCAATCCAGACCCCCGCCTGCTGCATTTTGTGTTATTTGCATCATGTATTACTTATAAACATGGAAAACAGAACTTAATGTACAAACAGACACACTCTGGGCTCAATGGCAGTGTTAATGAGACTATTTCTGCTGCTCGGTGTGCTTCTTTTCCTCTGATGGCCAGGCCCTAAATGGGGCCCCCAGGCTCAACAGGCTAGTGAGAAAAGGGCCTTCTATTAGCAGGAGACAATTAGCATAGCTCTATGTACACAGCTTTAGGAGACCTCTCCCCAAATATCTGAGCCAAGCACCTGTATTGACATTGGTGGAACACTTTGCCTCAGTGTTCGGGTCCAGCTGAGAATGAAAGCAAAGCATGTCGATGTGCTCGCCGTGAGCAGTGAGACTTGTGAATACCTGAGAGGAGTTCAGCAGAGCAGGGGAAGGGTGTGTGGTGCTGCTGCTGGAAAAAAGGCCTACAGATTGATCCAGTTGGTTTTTACAGAACTGGAATTACAATTATTGTGCTGATGTGAAGAGGCGGAGAGCTGGTTTATGAAACTGATGAATTGATTATTAGATAAGTGTAGAAACTCCTTTCACAACATAACATGTGCATTTATGTTGTTTATTGTTCATTTTTTATTATTTTAATGATTGGGTTTTCTCTTCCTTTGAAATATATACAACTGCTAATAAACCCAACTAACTAAACTCAAATTAAAATCACTGTAACAAAACAGTTTCTATTTTCCTAAGAATTAGTCCTTTCAGGAAATGTACTTTGAGAATTATTAATAAAATGAAGAGCGCTCCCAATGCTGTTTTGATTTATCTTTTGGTTGGTTTTGGTTTTGTTGGTGACACTAAAAGTAGTAAAAATTTAAAGCATTCGCCTCCGGGTCCCTCCAACTGCTCCCTACCAAGAAATAGTCTAGAACATAACATCTCATAAAAGGGAAATTTGCCATTTTTATTACCGCTTGTTTTTGTATGGACTATACAAATTATGTATAATGTATTAATCAGTGATCTGTGTTCCTAGTCTTTGTGAGCTAAACTGAGATAAGCTAAAGGTGGGCTCAGTACAGAAGATTTGGGACGATTCATCCCCAATTCACACCTCCTGACGATCAGAGAAGAAATCTGGTCCGTTACAGATGTTCAGTGCAGATTATCTGGTAATGTTCAGATTCATCGTTTTCAAACAGGTTTGAAATTGAGGAGTTAAAATCTGGATGATTGCGATAATGATGCCGTCAGTATCGAGCACCTAAGTTCTCTGGGCCCTATGTTCTTCGCTTTATATGTGAGCGGGGAACATCGGTAGCCTCGTGGGATCGGCTCCATTGTATTTTACTCGCAGATCAGTCTGGTAACCTACGGCAGAGATAATTTGGAGAAGGTAACCCAAGTGACCGAACCAGTCAGCATTAGTTTCAAGGCGACTCGAAGTGTGACACAACAAGAAGCGACTGTTCAGTGTAAATAACGGTGGCTTCCATGGATGAGATGAGCGCAGCTATCGAACAAGCCGCTCGCTAACACTTTTTTTCTCCTGGATCCTTCTGTTGGAATATGGACCGGGGAACCTTAAATTATGCCTTTTATCCGTAAATTCATGTTACACAAAAGGCAAATATCCTTTACCGACATGTTGTTTACTTTGCCTCAACGCTCTGTTAGTACGTCATACGCTTCGTTGATCTGATTGGTTGATTTGGCCTGTCTATCACCAAGATAGGTGGTGATAGACAGATGATTTATCCAATCAGCAACCAGTATTTCTGCCTCTTTCCAAAAGATCTCCAATGGAGAGTTCCCAGATGGATATGCTGAGCAAATGCGAATTATGGGAATCAATCCATCTGGCGGAGTCAGGTTAGAACATGGGACCGTCTGTTATTTTTTCCACAATAGTTACCAAATTCCCTGGCAAATAGGCCTATGTAGACCCTAACCCTACCCTCTAACCCTGACCCTAACTGTAACCCCTAACACTAACAAAAGGCTGAATTAAATCAGCAAAGGCTTATGTGAACATAGGACCCAGGGAACGTAGGGATGACCCCCTTGAGGCTAACATTGGCTATCATATAGCTACTGTTGACAGATATTAAAACTGACCTCATCTATATAGACAAACCCACCCAACCATTTACTCATTTAGACTTCTGCTTTTGTTTTCTCTCAGTGAAAAACATTATTCGAGGAAATTGTCACAACACGTCAGAGAGAGAGATCACGTCAGAGAGAGAGATCACGGCAGGACGTTGGTGCGTCGCTCACTCCGGCCCAATAATCTCAATAATATCCTGTAGTTGTACGTGATGCACCATTATTTTCAAATCTCATAGTGTGCGCATATTGGTGTCACAAAGAAATCTTCACCTACTATCCACTTCCATAGCTTTTCCGGAGCTTTTAACTGTATCTCATGGTCTTCCTGTTTAGTGAGTGGAGTTTTTATTAAATTTTACATATAAAGACAAAAACAACTCGGGCCAACCAGAGAAACAAACCTGCTTCTTGAACAAAAAGAGGGGAGAAAAAAATAATGCATAATTAAAACAATAAAAATAAAAAATAAATAAAAACAATAAGGACAATATAGACAAACTCAATGGTCTCCGAGGACAACCAGACCGATGGGGACAAAAAGGGGACGACAAAAAACAAACAAACAACAATCTCCATTAGAGACAACAAGACACACAGCCAGATCAATGAATGGTGAATGGAGTTACTTACTTTTTCAAACCACTAAGAAACAGAACTCTCATTATGATGCAACTATCAGTGCCTGCACCCATGTTTTGAATCATTTTAAGAGATTACTGGTCACTTGTTATGGTTAAGAGCAGTTGTTTCCTTCAGTACTGTATCTAACTATTTTGTTCCTTGAAAAAGAAAGTGAGTCATTACATTCAGTCATTTCATAGCATCTTCGTCAGTGTTTTCCTTTAACTGGAAATACGCCCCACCGCACAGCATTACAGCACCTCCCACGTCACTATTGGAGATGATGTTATCTGTCTACTGATAATACTTCTCACTGCACACCAGTTAGCTCATGAAGTAGAATCAGGGGATCCTCTGAAAGTGCTTTATGGTTTCCAACAATAGTTTTTTTCAAGTGAAGATGTCATACAGACTCCTTTCTTATTTGTCATAGTCAGCTAAGAGAAACAAGACTGTCGTCCTGTAAAAAACATGTATCTCCAAACATCAGCCTTGTTTTCAGCTCTGTCACAGTACATTTTGTTTCAGATAAGCCAATATTTTGTTGGTTTTGTGTTTATGATTATGAACTTGTTTGACCTATTTATATATTTAGGATTTAATTAGTGTATTCTTTTTTAATTATTTATTATTCTCTATTTTTTACAAGCACTTTTGGCTGTATTATATGTTACTAAAAGCGCTTAATAAAAATAATATATAATAGTTACATTTTTCAATAGTTGACTTAGCTGTATAATTAGAAGAGCCAATAAAAAAAATGTATCTTTATACTACACTTGCACTATATGTACAGAATATTACCACGTGCTATCATTGTATATTTATATATTTAGACTAGACTAATAGTTTTTAGTTTTAATTAGTTTTTTCATATAAGGATTTTAGCTAAATGTGTTTTATGTGCAGATTACCCTATCATTGTAGTCTAATTTCCACATTTGTG
This sequence comes from Echiichthys vipera, assembly GCF_963691815.1. Lineage (NCBI taxonomy): Eukaryota > Metazoa > Chordata > Actinopteri > Perciformes > Trachinidae > Echiichthys > Echiichthys vipera. The sequence goes on along the minus strand of NC_139846.1, from coordinate 12,332,694 downwards.
CATTTATAAATGTATTATCTGTCTATCTATCCATCTATCTATCTATCTATCTATCTATCTGTCTATCTATCCATCTATCTATCTATCCATCTATCTATCTATCTATCTATCTATCTATCTATCTATCTATCTATCTATCTGTCTATCTATCCATCTATCTATCTATCCATCTATCTATCTATCTATCTATCTATCTATCCATCTATCCATCTATCTATCCATCCATCTATCTATCTATCTATCTATCTATCTATCTATCTATCTATCTATCTATCTATCTATCTATCTATCTATCTATCTATCTATCTCTCTATCTATCTATCTATCTATCTAATATTGTCTCAAACTCACCACCAGAGACTCTTGAAGGGCTCTGGGGGTGGTTACTTTATATAATACTATCTTCTTAGCCTTATTATTACACAATATGACAGTACAATAGAGGACCATATGCATGTCCGTCCATGCAGGTACGGGCACACAGTCACATAGGAGGACAGGCAGGAAGCGGCGTGGGCAGCCTCCCTGTGTCACCGCCTGCGTCAGACCAGACGCCAGGAGGGAGTTTTCCACTGACGAAAAAGGCTGCGCTTCTCGGCAGTCTGCTACAGACAAGGGAAGCGCTTCAGCTGGTGCGGAGCCCCGTACGGCCGACACACACAGACAATAGCACCGAGAGCTGTCTATATGCGGGGATCGGCGCTGTAGCTTATTTATTTGTGCCAATTTTTTCGGATTACTCCCACTGTTATCCCATCGGCTGTTTACCCAACGCTGTTTTGTCCCTGATGGTGATCGGATACTTGAATTGGTGGTGAGTACAGACACAGAGCCGCTGGGTGATTGAACACCGTTTTTGTATGTGTCTAACCTCAGCGGAGGAGGGATTTGCCAAATAGTTAGTTTCTTCTCTCTTAAATGTGTAGGCTGTGCGTCCGAAAGTGTTGTTTCACATGGATCTGTGTGGCGTGTTTGCTGGATTTCCTCTGAAACACTTAAAGTCGCTTTAACTTGACGCTTTATTCTAAGGCTAAATATTGACATGGTCGGCTGCTCGCTCAAGTGAGTTTTAACTAATGGGGGGGACTGCACGGTCGGTTTACACACAGGTGACCAGAATGATGGCAAATGAATAAAAACTGTTCATTGATTTAGTCGAGATTCCAACAATCGGCTGTATTCACTTATTGATTGAATAATCGATCGCTCATTTATCAGGGTTTTATTTCTTCTTCTTCTTTTAGAAACTTCCCAGCTCGCACCGGGAGTGTATTTGCCTTACACGAGTGTGTATTCACATGCGGATTAATATATGTGTGAACTGTTGATGAGGTCGGCTTTGTGTATTCAGCCCGTGCGGAGTTGTTCTTGTTCACCTCAGCGGTGCTGGTGCGCCTCTTGTAACTCGAGCGACTCCTGAAGGCACTACATGTGAACACGCGCGCGCGCACACGCACACACAGCTGACAGTGCTGCTGTCATTAGAATTAGCATTAATCACGAGGAACGATCGGGTCAACGGGGGGAGAGAGAGAGCACATGCTCCTCCAGCCTCACGACGTGCACGTTCGGCTACATTTAAATCATTGATTTTTGATTGATTGATTGATTGATTGCCCCCCCCCCCCCCCCCCCTCCCCAAACCTACCTCGTGCAGATTATCAATTTACGCTTAGGGCCAGGTGTGGGAATGTTGCGATTCATTGTTTGGATAATTCTCCATAGCAGCACATGGATACTTCCTGATAATGTTGACGCATACGTGTTCAGTGGGAATTGAATGTGTAGAAAAGCAGTGCTGCTTGTTTATTTATGTACAAGATGCTTATCAGAAGCCGTTATTGAGGCGTTCTTCAGAAATGCCGCTATAGTCTGAGGCTCCTGTTTTACAGAGCGAGACTCTATCTGTCCTGCTAAAGCGACTGAATCAATTTAATCGTCTCTAGCGCGACCTCACCCGGATCTTTTTTGGAATCATGTTTTCTGGAATTACAGAGAGCTGAATGATCCTTTGTTTACAGAGAAGGGAATAAAGCAGTGGATGCTGTGCATTTCATGTGGCACCATTTCCCAGGAATGTGCATAGATGTTGAATAACTCACTTGTGCAGTATAATTTTCCATTTTTGCTCATATTTAACACCTCTAAACAATAATAGCCAATCAGTTTGTTGTCTTGAACTTAAATGAAACAAAGCAACAAAAGCTCTTTGCAAATATTTGGAGGAATTTCAACCATGATAATTACCACCCATACCTCCTGACTCCCTCATCTCCATCATATGATCCTGTGCTCGGCTAACCTTGTGGTGCATGCAGCTGTCAGCATAGATGATCTGAATGGCCACTTCCTGTGTGCACTGCAGTGTACGTTTCACAACATCAGGAAGCTCACACACACTTTAAGTATCCGTCTCCCCAGCTGGGAGAGGCAGCAGCGGCAGTGCTGAGTTCAGACAAGGTTGTCTGTGCCTGCTTCATTTTGGTCACGCAGGATGGCCCCACGCTTTTGTGCCTGGAGACATGAGGGGGGGGGGGGCGGTGGGGGAGTCTGCTGCCGGTCTCCCACACAGCAGTGGAGAGCTCCCATCTGCTTTGTCCTCTCCCAGCATTCCATACTGCAAGTGTCCCAGACTGGAGCACGACCCCTGAACCTGCAACCACCTCCTCCCTTCCTACACACACACACACGCACACGCACGCGCGCGCACACACACACACACACACACACCCAAAGCTGCATGTTTGCTGCTTTGCAAAGGAATTATTTTCTTCTCATCTCTGCTTTAATTTACACACTAAACAGTTTCTGATCCATGCAAATCTAGCAGAGAGAGAAAAGAACTACATATTTCTTTCTAATAATGGGTGTACTTGAAATTAGCCCTCTCTTTGGTTCACAATTTGAATAAACTAACTCAAATCAGTAAGAGTAAACAGACTCCTGCAGGCATCACCTGGCTATTCAAGTTTGTCCTGCATAGCAGATTAATGACAGCTGAGGGCATGTGAGGTGCACGTGCAAGCTAATACCCTGTCAGGTGTGGCCAGGAGAGGTAGCTCGCTTTGCTGCCTTATGCGTGTAGGACGTTTTCAGTGGTTAGCAGTAGAAAACACATCTGGGTTAGATAGAGTGTGTGTTCTTCTCCCACTATTACAGCAAGAGTGGTGCTGCCAGAAAGGAATTCCTGTGGCTTGGAGAAATGACATTATTTATTTGTTTTGTACAATCCTCCCTCCTTCTTCCCACTACCTCTCCTTTTTGGAATTGGAGTGTGCACTGGTCGGGGCAGAGGAACAGAATGTTTCTGTGGCACAGTCACAGTGAGCTTCGGGCTTCAGGGAGAACAACGGGCTCATAGAGGAGAAAACGGGAGCTCTCCCTGCTTTGTTCCAGCAGGTGGAGCGCTTCTGCCTAACAGCTGAGTTTTAAGAAGCACGCCAGTGTTCCCCCAGCTGTGTACGAGCTGGAATCCAGCCCGCTGTCACTCTGATGGCTCTGATCAATTACCCCCAGTCTTCTCAGTGACAGAACTGGAAGTGAGAGGTGAAATACCATGAAGGCTGGAGGGGGGCAGCCTGCCCAGACACACTCCTACACACACAAGAAGACTCCCAGGTTTATCATTATCACATTTTATGAGCACTCAAGTCAGCCAGTCAGTCATTCAGGCAGTGCACAGGGTTGTCACCGTAGCATGTTATGTAAATGCTCTCGGCTGACTAAGTTTAGTGGGACATGTCGCTCCCACCCACACTGTTATCAGCTGGAAAGGGGCTGGACAGGCAGTGCAAGGGGGCAAAGTCAACTGTGACTTGTCCTGTTGGGCTGTGGGGCTTTTCAGGCTGTTCAGATTTTCCTGAAGATAGTCCACTCTGTCGTTTCTAGTTTTTTTTTGTTGTGGTCCTCATAGCATCTGCTTTTAGTTAACTCTTCTCTGTTGCACTGGAAAGATTAAATATGACGACATAGATTGTTCCTTCCTCACGCCCTTTCCTTTTTTTAAGTGAAGAGGTAAAGCAGTGCTGTTCGCTCATTTGTTGTTGAGTGCTCTCAATGAGTGATTAAACCTAAACTTTTTAACATCCTCCCCGGTTGGAATAATTTAATTCCTTGATGAGCCGTCTGCAGATAAAACGGGAATGAATTTGGATTCTGAATTCATATTAACAGGCTGTAGCTGCATGTATCAAGATAATCTTATTCGACTGACATAGTTATGCGTCTGACTTGAGCTGTGTAGTGATTCTGGTGACAAATCTCCTCGCCAGAGATTTATCTTCCCCAACTCTGTGACAACTGGCTGGGGAGCACCTCAGCGGATGCGTCCTTTATCTGCCTGCCTGTGTGTGGTTGATGGAATGACAGTGATGCATAATTTAGTGCATGTTGAAAACATGCTGTGCTCCCTCTCTGGCTGGGCTGTCCGATCACATCCATTCTCCGTTTAGAGCAGACATTCACAGGCACCGCTTTCTTCCTTTCTTGCTTTCTTGAGGAGCCAGCTCAGAATTCTTCTCTTTCATCTTTGTTCCCCCCCCCTCCCTCCCTCCCTCCTCCCTTTTGCAAATGAGTCATTGCACGATTGTTGTCTTTTTACCCCCAGTCCCTTGTTCCATCCGCTCTCCCTGCTCTGTTGGCCTTGTTCTCTGGGTGCAGCGGCTGAGCAGGCTGAGAAGCTCCAGATTGACTACAAGCCGTCCCCTTGCCAGGATTAACCTCTCGCCATTGTTTCTGCCCGTTGAACAGGATTAACAAATCAATGTGTCAGGTAGACTGCAGTCAAGAGACAATGACCCAGTTCTGACACCACTGCCCCCCCCCCCCAACCTCTCCCTCTCCTCCCCTTCTGCCTCACTGCAGCTTTTAATTAAAAAGACTTTGCTTAGCTGGCGCTATGCACTCCCTTGAGGATGCCTCGCGGCTTTTACATTTTTTTTTTAAAGGGAATTGTGGGAGTGACAGCAAAAATGTAAGGTGAACCTTTGTGCTCCTCTTTTTTCTCACGCAGAGATCCGTGTGCTGTGGTGTGACATTCAGAACACACTTGTCTGATCACTGAATACATAAGCAACAGATGCTGCACCCAGGTGTTTCTGAATTGTTTCAAGGCAAATCCCATGATGTGATGATATTAGTGGCTGTGAAAGGCATTTGGAGATTATCCTCTGCTCGAGTAAGTTGATGGATGGGAATTGAGCGACTGCCTTTCGCGCTGGTTCGGTAATGTAAAAAAACGCTGAGGTGGTCACAATGTAAAGGACGCCTTTTTGTTTGTTGCAGACAGTATGAGCCAGCTTGACCTATTGCAAGGTGATTCATTCATCATATGTGCACTGGGGACAAAAATATCTGACTGCAGCAATAACAACATCCCCCTATACAGCTGCAAAGCTGCCCCCACTGCCTATACAAAGGTGTCAGCCTCTTGCCCTTGACTCTGGCTTCTCTTTTATCCTTGTCAAAAGGCAGGACCGGTTTTGCATAGTTGCTCCCTGTTGCATGCTGAAAATGACCCCTCCTTGAAAACCTGCTTAGGCATTTTTTCCCCCCTTGTTCTTCACTTGCTGATGCTTACATAACATCCTGATAAGACAAACAAGGCGTGCAGGTCACACATGGAGTTAAAGTTCCTCTAAAGCTATTGGAGGATCTCTGGGTATGACGTATCCCGCCTTTGACACATTTAGCAGTCCTCTAAGGAGTAGCGGTGACAAATTAGCCTGCTGGCAGGACAGCTTGGTGTCTGTGTGTCTGAGCCATGTCTAATAATTGACGTGTGTGGGGCATAAATTTAAAGATCTCTAATCTGCAATGCTCCTGTCAAGCCCAAAAAGCAGCAGGGAGTGCAACAATTACATGTCCTTATAAACTAAGTTGCCAAAAATGTAACATAAACAGAAATCAAAGTGCATGCATAACACGCTCGAGCTACAGCAGCTGTAAGTGATTTGGATGAAATTTCAAAGACGGTAAACAGTTTTGATGGTGAAATAATCTCTTTACGGGTAAAGTAAAAAGCCTCCTTTCCCATTTCACATCATCGTAGGGAGTGTCTGCGCTGGAGTTGAGCCCAGTCATGTCTTCCTCTCCCCTCACTTCCTTCCTCCCCTCCTTGTGTAAGTTAGCAGGAGCTCGGCCCCCGAACTGCCATGATGACTCGTCTTGTCTCGCAGTCGCCGTCGCCTCGCTCTCCCCAGAAGATGTGAGGAACATTGTCTGTTGTTTGTCAGAGACACGTAACACTTCCCATAACCGGAAAAACCCAGCAGCAGTAAAGCTTTCTTATCATTCAGCATGTTCATTTTTCATGTCTCTTTTTTTTTTTGACTGGAACACACTGTGGTTTATTTGGTTGAGCTATGGGATTATTATGAATTGATTAAAATCAACAAAGCTTGTACATGGAGCTTTCACAGATATTGGGCAATGTTTTTAAAGATAAGAGGGTAAGTGGCATTCTCCCTACTCGTGATGATCTTTTCCTCCCCGTCTCTGTCTGTCTGTCTCAAAGGATTGATTGTTTTTATCGCTGAACCAGCAGCCTCTCTCACGAGAGCTCTGAAAAAATACATGCAGGAGTTGCATACCAAAACATCTTTACTATGCATAGCTGTACATATTTACTACTAGGGCCATGCGAACACATTAAACAGGATAAGTGGCAAATTGCCCTGGCTTTGGCCCGCATATTTGATCGCACTGCCTAAAGGGAATGATTGAAATTAAATGTCTATGGCTGAATGATTTGGTCCACCTCTGTGCTCGGTCCTTCTCTCTAATCAATGCATTTGCTGAGCTGATGGGATTTGGAAGAGGGTGAAGGGTCCAGTAATTGTTGACTTATGCGAATAGGCCTGATTGATTGCTTCCTGTGCCATGGATAACTTCCACTCTCAGCTGAGTGCAGCATGAGATTGGGATGCATACGGTCTCACATGGCCGAGCACAGGACTCGCTTGCACCAGTAACGCTGTAAAAGGCGTGTGTGTGTGTGTGTGTGTGTGTGTGTGTGTGTGTGTGTGTGTGTGTGTGTGTGTGTGTGTGTGTGTGTGTGTGTGTGTGTGTGTGTGTGTGTGTGTGTGTGTGTGTGTGTGTGTGTGTGTGTGTGTGTGTGTGTGTGTGTGTGTGTGTGTGTGTGTGTGTGTGTGTGTGTGTGTGTGTGTGTGTGTGTGTGTGTGAGAGTACAACAGCTTCCATGCAACATACAGATAATGTTTATTCATTGGTTCTGGTTCATTCATAAGACAAAACTTCAAAGCTGTTCAAATAAGTGTGAATAATTTGCTAATAACCCCTCCCTCTGCTCTTTCCCGCAGATTGTTCACACTAACGCCATGAGTGGGCTTCTCAAGAGGAAGTTTGAGGAGGTGGATGAGGACCCATGCTACTCCTCACCCTCCTCCCTCTCCTCTGCCTTCTCAGGCTGGGACTCGGAGGGGGAGAGCTGCTACTCGGACACTCTGGATTCCACTCCCAGCAACCCCAGCTCCCCAGCAACACATTTCAACAGTGAGTGTCCTCTTCCAGCAACAATATCTCATAGAAAGAGCTGATGGTGCATGCTTTTTTTAAATGCGTTATCTTGCCCCTTCTTTGCTGCTCTGCCGAGGCTCTGATAATAAACCCATGAAAATGGGGGAGAGTTAAGGAATTTAGGCAGCTGGCAGCTCATGAAACATTTTACAGAAATGATTTCAGACTTGTGCAATGAATACCCCCTTTTGATTTCATGCCCTAAAGCTGCAAAATGGCTAATCGCATTATGCAGTGGCTGCTCACCTTGGCTCGGTCTCCACGGTCTCAACAGACAGAGCCTCACCTTTTTTTGAGAGAGAGAGATGTGGGTCTAGTGGGCTCAGAGTGTTTTTGTCTGGACCTGGGTGCGTCTGCTGGCCTTTAGGGGACCGGTTGGGTTGGAGAGGGATTGTAGGGGAGAAGGGCAAACAGTTGTGAGGTTTCCAGGATGGCGGGGCAGGGAGCCAGGAGGAGAAGCGTGGCAGGTTGCCAAGGCTGGGGAACACACAGAGCCTTGTCTGAAGCCCGGGCGTGCACCCAGCACAGGTGCTGAAAGAGGCTGGGTGGAGGGATACAAAAAAAAGGGGGTAGGACAATCAAGCAAAGAAGGCATACAGACACATCTAGAGGAGCAGATTGTGCAAACCATTAATCCGGTGTTTGTGTTGGACAGAAAGTTGCCTGCCAATGTGAGGTGAAGGGGGGTGGGGAACAGCCAGCAAAGCTATCCCATTCAGAGGCAGTGGAGAAGGTGTCATTTGTCTCCTGCGGGTGTCATAAGCCTGACTAGATTTGATGGATGTGAAGCTGAAACTGGCAGTTTGTTTTATCTGTATTACCCCTAGTGGCAGATTTAAACGACATAGTAAAGTTATTTTCTGTACCTGTATTGGTGTAAAAGGTTGCTTTTCATCTTCTGAGCTTCAATTATGGCACCAAGTGCACTGATTTTCCAGTTCGAGGGCAGCTGTTCAGGGTGTGTCTGAAGAAAGCTACGGCCAAGAAAATGGGAATCTACAAGGAATTCCCCATTACTTAGTAAAGGTGTAATGCTCAACACATCTTAGCATCCTTTTCTGTTCACACGTGCACACACAAAAAAAGCTCTTGAGCAGAGGGAAAAGGTTACATGTCTTAAAGCGAGGCGCAAAAGTCCTGTTGAATATTTCTGGGCTGAGGAAGTGGAATTTATAATAAAGCTTGATACTTGTTCCCACATATGGTTTCACTCCGGTTCCCATATGGTTTTATTGTACTTGTCTGAGGATAGAACCATGGCTGGTTTCTGTGCGTCCTGAATGTTTTTAACAGAGAAAAGACCTTTGACTCCTTTCAGCTACTGCGCCATTTGTTGGGATTGTCAGCTTTCAGGGAGAGCAGGGTGGGCAGTTTTTTTTTTTTTATTCCTGTCCTGAGAGTTACACTTCCACCCTCCACCTCTTCCGGAAGCCCCGAGCATTCACCCGTTTGTGATTCTGGCAGCTCTGCTTCCTCCTCTGTGTTGGCCACCACAGGGAAATTCCAGGGCTGGGTGGTTTTTGTCACATAGTAGGGCAAGAAACAAGGCTGAATGGATTCTCGTTAGTTTAGGTTTCACTTTACAGGATGTAAGCGTGTTAGACTCCTGTTAGCCGTGTCTTTTAATTGGGTACATGATAAGGCTCGGTTGAGGACTAGGGCAATAAATCAGAGGGGTGTCCTTTTACAGTCTGTTGAGCAGGGTTTGCACACTTCTAAAGACTTAAAGTGCTGGAGCATTATGCCATCTAGTGGCTCAAAAAAGCAATTAAGCCAGTTTAAAAGATTTCTCCTACTACAAGATGTATTCTAAATCTATTCATTCTCCGCCCACAGCAACATCCATCCTTAAGAAATCCAAGAGAGCACGACGAGGCAACGTGACCTTTGACCAGGTGACAGTGTTCTTCTTCCCTCGGTGCCAGGGCTTCACCAGTGTTCCGAGTCGAGGAGGATGCACTCTGGGCATGATGCAGCGCCACAGCGAGCTCCACACGTATACGCTTGCAGAGTTTGCTGTGGAGCAGCGGGTCCTACGCCGGGAAAAATTCATCAGCAGACTCAGGGAAGAAAAGCTGGAGGCTCTCAAATTGAAGGTGAGCTAAGTTGCCCCAAAGTGTTTTTGGGTTATTTGTTAAAATCACAAAATCGCGATGTACAATGTTCAATGCAACAATTTTGGATTTTGATGCATTTTCTTCTCTTTAGCTGACTAAGAATGGAACTCAAGAGAACGAGGAGGCGGAGCGGCTAACGGTGGACGACATCCCCGAGCAGGACATTGACATCGGTGGGGCCAATTTGGATGAGGGCTCGTTCCTTCAGCCTTACCCGCCTAAACGTCGCTACGCACTGCTCAAAGCAGTCGGTGTGAAGAAGATTGACAAGGAAGAGAAGAGGCAGCTGCATGAGCTGAGGATCTCTAGGGAGAACTGCGGTTGTGACTGCCAGGGCTTCTGCGAGCCTGAGACATGTAGCTGCAGCCTGGCCGGCATCAAATGTCAGGTAAGAGCTGAAAAACCCCTAAACTGCGGTTTAACAAGAAGGGTTTCAAATCATAATACAATTGGCTCTTCTTATCTGTATTTTACAAGTAATTTAACTACTTCCTACTCCTTCCCACAGATGGATCATTCCTCTTTCCCATGTGGTTGTACCAAGGACGGCTGTGGAAACACAGAAGGCCGCATTGAGTTCAACTCCACCAGGGTACAGACGCATTACATCCACACTATCATGAAGCTGGAGCTGGAGAAGAGGCTTGAGGAGCAGTCGAGCACAGAGGAGGAAGAGGAGAACACAACCACCTTGCCAGCAGTGCCCTCTTTCCCCTTTAGTACCGACTTGGCGGCAGCTGGAGAGAACAGTTGCAGCAGTGATATGACAGACTTATCAGACTCTTCAGGTCAGAGCGAGGACTCTGAGAGCCTGTGTGAGCATCGCACCCAGCTGGACGTGGATGAGAAAGGCCTCCGCATTTTGAGCTTCAACGACACAGAGAACGGCTCAAGAAGTAGCAGGGACGGCGGAGACTGTAAAAGCATTTGTTGCCCAGAACGGCAAGAGCAACAGCAGCCATCTATGGAGGCTTTTAGTAGCTTTAGCATGGTGGACTTTACTGATGAGAATGACAATATAGACGCTTCACTTTTGGATGATCACACAGACAACCGAGCAACAGCAATCTCAGAACTTTTGGACGAGAACGCCAACCAGGGAAACGGCCTATTCCATAGCAGTAATGTGCCACGCACGCCCTCCCCAACCATCGATCGCTCGGCAAGCTACAACATGGACCTGAGCCTCTCTTCGGAGTCGGACCTGGAGTTCTTTGACGGTTTCCCTTGCTTGGGGCCCAGTTCACTCTACAACTCCCTCAAGGAGTATGAACACATGGACAACTTTTTTCAGTTTCAGTTGCCTAGTTACCCCAGCTTCCCTCCGGCGAGCGACCCCGGGACCTGCCTCCTGGAGTCACTGATTGGCCTTTCAGAATCCGTCCCAGAACCCCCCGCCACATTTACAGACAATCAGCTGTTGGAGGAAGCCATGAAATTGTCTGTGATGGAGTCTGTGAAAGTCTGACAAACCGTGAACATGTGTGGACAGTGCAAGTAAGGAAAAAAAAAACAGGGGTTTTGGAGGGGACCGAACATGCACATAAGACGTCCATGATTTTTGGAGGAAGCTGTGATTTCCCTCTTGCCTGATAAATGTTCAAATTCCACACTTGCCTTCAAAACGTTAGCAAAGCAGTTTGGGATTATTGCTGTGTGAGATGGCAGCTAGTGTTAAAAGTGAAAAAGATACAAAAAAAGAGATCAATTTGACCAGGCCCACAGAAACCAATGATGGCTCTCAGTTCCTAAGAAAGCTCTTTTAACCAAACCAAGATCACCAACCATATGCTAAACAGGAATCAACCTAAACCGGGGCCAGGTTGGGAATCTCAACACAGCTGAATGTGCACCTCAGGGATTTTTTTCTAGCTTTCTAGCTTTTGGAGGCAATGTATGGTGACCATTGCTGTGATGGCCTTCATATGAAACCAGAGTCAAATCACAACATAGTTCTATTCATGTCCTCCCTTTGGATGGACACCCAGATGACTTGAGAAATGAGGGTCCTCCCTGTGTTGAATCCTGAAGCTAGTGGACTCTTTCTTCTCAAGATCTCTCCCAATAAGGGTCTTATGGTACAAAAAAATCCCTCTAAAAGCTCCTCGATCAGCACTTTATCTGTGAAAATAGTGATGTAATAGGCTTTGCTGTGGTTGTATGGGGTCGATTTAACAGTTCAACGCTAAATTATGGAGTTTCTTATGTATGAGCTGGGTAACTAGAAATAATGCTCATACCATTTAAAAGCTGTAGCTCGTATTGTCTTTCATTACTTTTGTTTTAAATTATTTCCTTTCATGATTTTATTTTATTTATTTCATATAAAAGCCTACTTTCACTCAAGAAGCACTGTGGTTTGATGTTTTCACCTGAAAGTGCAATCTTCCTCCTTTTTTTCCATATCGCATTAAGTCATCGTTATGGGAAATGGGACCACAAGTCCATCGGAAAGTATTTAATATCTATTCTCTTTTACATTTAACTTTTTTTGATAAATTATTACGTCATCATTTCATTAGCTATTTAATTTAAGACATTATGGCAATAAAATGGGGTGTTGTGAAGTTTACTGGATGTGCCTGCTTATCAGGGGAGCCATGCCTGCCAGTGGTGTGTGCAGAGTGCTTCCATTTAGGCTTTGGGACTGAAAACTGTGGAATCTCCCTAATCACTGAAACTTAATTGTGGGTCTATTGTATCGCTGCCTATAATGTAACCATAGAAAATTACACTAATATTTTGTAACTAATTTATGTAGGTCGACAAAAGAATTCTAATCACTGAACAAATTGAATATTTTATTAAGAAAGCAAAATTAGTCATTTTCAATCTGGGACAACCTTTGTAATATATGAATTATAGAGAAATGTGTACTTATGAAGGTTATCGCTCTCTAGCATTCTGAAGTATTTTTCATAGGCAGTCTTATGGTTGGATATCTTAGCGAAATGCCACTAAAACTAAGTAAATTGCAAAGATCAATTTGATTGTATTCTGAATTTCTTGGAAGTCTGTGACTTGGGTTACAATATGTAATAAATTACACATGTAAAAGGATTTTGTGGATAAAAACTGCATATATTATACAATTTTTATCTTGCACACAAACCCTGAAAATGAAAGCGTTGCCTCATTCATTCAACAAGACCTTTCAAAGGTGATTCTGCTGTCACCTGTGTGAACAGTTGAGGACACTAGAGAGTTGATGTACATATCTCACCCTTTCTACAGCTGTTTTAACAGCCTTTCTGGACCCTTTAGAAATTATGCATGCAGGTCCTGTTTGTTAAAACTTGTTCTGATTAATTGTATACTTTGAAAAAGTGCTGAGTGCACATTGGAAATGTATTATTCGCTTTTGCCTTTTTGATTACTTTGACATCCATCCGATATATGTTGTTATGCCATGAAGAGGGCACTGATTTTTGCAAGCAAACGTTTGTTTCTCTTGTATAAAACATCAATTCTCATGAAGAAATGGCAACAGTGAGTGTTAATCAATGTAATGTATTACAGTACAGCTTTTTTTAAATTTTGTTTTCAAAGAACGTGTCTTACTTTTTGCCTTTTGTGTTGTACATATTTCTGCTTGAATGGTCCTGCAGAGCAAACAAAGCTGCTTTATTTTTTACATATTCACACTTTAACCTGCTGTTCAAAAACAGTTTCTTTCATCTAAGCCATTTTGAAAGCCTGTCCCTCCAAATAATAATAAAAAAAAACATTTTCTAAACGCTGTTGTTTGTTGTGGATTTGTTAAGTGAATTTTATGCTGCATAGTAAACCTTAGTGAAGCTTAGATCCGTAGGCAAAGGAGAAGCAAGTTCCCATACAGTTCAGTTTATCTCATGCATATTTTAGTTGTGGCTTCCTAGCTGGAAGTATTTTCAATGGTTTCATGTTCTAACCTATAATCATATTTTCTATAGCATTAGGGGCAGCAGATAGTCACATTAAAATGCATTGGCATTCTTTTTTTTTTTTTTTGTGTAAACCACTGGAATCCATCTGTGGTTTCTGGTCGCCATGGCTAAGAGAAAAACACTTTATGTGATGTAATGCTGTAGTCTCTTGACTACCACCGCAAGCATATGGCCAGAAATCCCAGACAAGAAGGAAATGTCGGGCCAGTGGATGCATATAGCTCACATTTGGCCCCCATTATAAAAAAAATGTGGTTCTCGTTAAGTCTCTAGGTAGATGTTACAAGAATTCCTTTTGGTTTTCTTTGATTCTGACTACATTAAAAGGCTTTACCTCGGTGCCACATTGCCTTAACTTAAGGACTATTATAGAAGACAATTCCCTTTGGTCTGTTTAAAACACTCATCAAAGAATCCCTTTATTATCCACTGAGTTTGAAGATTGAGGTAGATAAGGGTTGTCACCATTTCTACTTGTGTTGGCCTAGTGGCCCTTTAACTTTGCCCCTTTTGCAGACTGCTTGTAAGCAAGGGACATGGTATAGTCAGGATGTATGGTATTTAGTCTAAACATGAACCTCTATCACCACCCTCTGGCTAACTTAAGAACTACAAGTAAAAAAAATGTACTGCATGTTAAACACAAATGACAGAGACGCAAATTTATTTTGTTTCTTTCCATGTGACAGAATACACTGTGCCATCTATCGAATGATCTGGAAAAAAAACACACACACAAAGTCAGGCTGCTGAAATATGCAGATGAAAAATGTGGTGATATTTTCAGAGTCACATCATTGAGGTTAAAGGGAGGCTCACTGAATCGATCCAGTCTAGGAAGGAAGAGACTCTGGTAAAGACGGTGGGTTTAGTCACTTGGTTGCACATGCCAGATGGGCCGTAGCTGACCACACCGTGGACTCTCCAGGCTCCGTTTGTGTAACAGCTCAGGGGACCTCCAGAGTCGCCCTGGGACAGGTAGCAGCAACAAGTTTGACGAGGAATGAGAAGTAGGACATGACCTCTGACTCAGACTCCTTAACATTGCTTTTACTTAGACAGTGGTCTACTGGGTTGCCCTCTTGTCAGACGATCATCTTAGATTTACTTTAAATTACAGAAAAATATATATTTTTTAAATCCACAAAAATGTTGTACCTGGCAGCCTGATATGACTCCATCCCCTCCAGCGCACACCATGGTCCTCAGAGCAATGCTGCCCCACCAGTTAGGCTGGGAGCAGACTGAATGCTCCACCACGGGGATGGCAGCCTCCTGCAGGTTGGCAGGAACAGTCCCTACATCTGTGAAAAGAGTGGGGGTGAAAATAGGTTTATTAATTAGATGTACAGAAATAGCTTTAAAGGGACATATATAAATGTGTGTGTGTGTGTGTGTGTGTGTGTGTTTGATCGGTGTAAATGAGGGAGCCATGCTCGCTGCTCTGTGATTGTTTTCTGTTTCTTCTCTTTATATAGATTTTAGTCCAATTATGTTTCAGATTTTTATGGATGGACAAAAATATTCAAATATTTATAAAAAAAATAAGATGCTCAAGATAAACCTATAACAGTGTAATTAATGTGTGTGTGTTTGTGTGTGTGTGTAATTGTGTGTGTGTGTGTGTGTGTGTGTTAGTGTCTTCTCACAGTCCATAAGTCCCCAGCCGGTGATGTGACAGGAGAAATCATGAGGCAGCATCTCTCCAGGGTAG
Source organism: Echiichthys vipera (assembly GCF_963691815.1). Classification (NCBI taxonomy): domain Eukaryota; kingdom Metazoa; phylum Chordata; class Actinopteri; order Perciformes; family Trachinidae; genus Echiichthys; species Echiichthys vipera. The sequence continues at coordinate 12,317,401 of NC_139846.1, read as the reverse complement.
GGAAGGTTGGCGATGGCCACGTAGCCGTTGTCATACACAGGATTAGCCAGTCTCAAGAGTGCGATATCATTTCTTTAACAACAAAAATCAAAAGAAGTAAAGTTTAGACTGTTTTGACTTGAAATTAAGGCAGGAGATACAGTAGTTTTGTTCCCATCTAGTTGTAAAAATGCAGCCATGTGGCAAAATCTGAGGGAAAGTGGAGACATTTGGGATGGATTCCACTTTACCCTTTGCCAAGGTCCCCATTCCAGCCTGGATGGACAACAATCGATTCCACGTTGATGAACTGCTCACTGCCGTCATACTCGTACAGGTTATACTCACCTGCCACCACACGGTACTGACGAGGATCCATGCTGACAGGGACATAAGAAAAACCTACTATGTTAATTTACAATCATTTATCCAGTAGAGAAGGAATGATATGCCAAAAAGGACCAGAGAGAGACTCAACCTGAGGATACAGTGAGCCGCAGTCATAACGTAGAAACTGCCAATGAGGGAGCCTCCACATATGTGGTAGAAATAACCGTCATTGTATGAATTATGCTGGAGAGAAATCTAAGAGAAGACGGAGAACAAAAACACACTGATACTGATAAAAGGACTAAATGTTATTCCAGACATCATTCAGTACGATGAGGTCCTATTGGCTCAATAAGAAACGATAAAATCCCTGTTAATGTTTATTATATTAACACAAAAAGCCCAACAGTTGTATGGAATCGCTGTCAAATGAAAAAAAAGAAATAAAGTATAGCTTTTACCTGCCATCTCCAGGTGTTGGGTTTAGCATCGTGGCCTCCTATGACCCTCTCATTGTGCACATCATGGTTAAAGGGTGTTTCAGCACAAATCAGGCCTTTGGGGCACATATGAGCATGAGCAGAGAGTACAGTGATGTTATTGTTTAAAGGTTCACATCTCTAACAGCACTGAAAAAACGTCTATTGTAGAGTGTGTTTCTTGAAAAACTTACCAATGCACGAGAGGAAAGCCACAAGCCGAATCATGTTGGAGCAGTGAGAACCAGACGCAGTTTGCTGTGAACTATTTATACCAGTTTGAGACTGGAAGACCTTCAGAGACTATTAGGCAACCATTAAGTTACCTGCCAACATCCACAATCCACGTGGAAAAATTCCAAATCCAATGTACAATAATTAATGTTGTAGTGAGTAAAAAGATGTGAGAAACTTTATACGTACAGTAGGCTACATCCCTCAAATTCCATATATATTATATTGTATTTGCATTTGTATTAATATTTTGTTTATGATTTAGGAAACTTGAAAAACTAGAGCTCATATTTCTTATCATAGTGGGAAAAGAGCAGGTGCATACATGCAAATTTAACCAAACCATCTGTAAAGAGTGTGACCCAAATACAGATTTTCCTACTGATAATGGCAGAAACTGATCAACAGCCAGTGAAAAAATAACATGTACCACAGCTTATATTCAACCCCATGTTGTGGAAAAACAGGTGCATAAAGAACTATATAGCCTACAAATAAAACATGTAGAAACAAATATAACAAATATTAATGGAAATATAGTCGGTGGTTTAAATGGTTGGTGGGTGACTAAAACTTTGTCCCAGGCTGCCTGAACACATAAGATCCAGATGAGGGGGCAGTCAGTATCGACAGCTCATTCCAGATCTTTTAACCAAATTAATACATTTCCATTCATTCTTGTATTTGAATGTATATGTAAAAAGGTATTGTTTGTGCTAGACTAAGATGGGTTATTATCCTTGTAAATCTATGAAATATAGGCTATGGAATATTTTCAAATAGGTAATCTTTAAAAGTAAATAAATTTGCTAGATAACGTAGGTTTGTAATCTAGGTTAGTTCCCAAAAGGTAAGATAGTGAAACTTCGGTAACAAGCTTACTAAATCAGATTTCCAGTCCAAATATCCAATTATAACATAATTAGTTTGATCATTAGGCTATCTTAGCAAAATACTATATCCATAAAATGATTTGGCTTAACAAACTACCCTCCTGATATAGTTTTAAAGATTCAGACTTTAAATCCTATTTGACCACTATGGAAAACTTAAAACTCAAAAATAATAAATTATTATTATGATTATTTATGCATTTCAAATGTACCCCCTTAGTTTAGCATACATTTACATACATTTTTGTTTTCAATTCAATTTCAATTCAGTTTTATTTACAGTGCCAAATCATAACAAAAGTTATCTCAGGACACTTTACAGAGTAGGTATAGACCAAACTCTATGACTTATTTATGATTTACATAGACCCAACAAGAGTACGGTGTTATTCTTCATTCCTTTTTGTATGTTTTACTGTCTTTGTACTTTTTCATTTATGCTTTTAATATTGCTACATTTAGAGATATATTGTTGATATTGTCTATAACTGTGGAACATGTATGAAAAGTAATGTTTTTCTTTTTAACAAAATAATATATATATTATAAATATACCGATGTAGCCTAGTTAGTAGGCCTGGTGAATCATTTCTGAAAAAATATAAAAGAAAGAAAGAAAAAAAGTCATTTATTTATGAATGAAATTAAAGCTTTTACAATAGCGTTGTCTGTTGCTAGGCAGCCGCTCAGAGCACCCCGTCAACGGCGGCTAATCGAACACAGATTGCTTGATACCAGCGTGGACATCCAGCGCAGTGCAGGATCGATTTCTCTGCCATCTGTATTTATTAGCTTTGCCTTTAGCTCTGAACCTGTCAACCTGCCTTTGGCGCTAGCTAGCTCCAATCAACTGTGTAGCTTCCAGTGATGCCTTCTAACATTACACTACCTCAGTGACACTTAGTCAGGGTTAATAGTACGTGGCTGTATAACTGTTGACGGCAATGGGGCTACCGCAGAGCTCGTTTTTGTCGGACGGGGGAACTTATAGTGGATATCATGTTCATGGGGTATGTAATAAGTTAGCGCAGTGCAAGGTTACACTCGCCCCTAACTCGTGTTTGAAGCGTCACTCAAGCTAACTTTGCTCGTTTTGTTGCTGTAGTTATTCATAAAGAAACACGTTCGTTTGGTTGGTAATTGTCAGGTTATTCCGTGTGTAGTAACGCGGGGTCAGCTTTAATGGTGTCCGCCCATGATGAGGTGGCATTTGGTACACGTCCAGGCTAGGGACTGGAGAGAGACTGTCATTGTTGTCATAAATGTCATTGTTGTGTACTCGCTACGTATCAAGCATGGGGGAACACGCACTGTGCCATATATGTGTAAAGAGGGCTCACAATTTGTTATTTAGTTATTTATTTGTTTATTTTAAATATTGAACACATTTAGATGTTTGATATATTTTATATAAAGTTAAAGTATATCAATACGTTTATACATTTTGATTGAATGAAATAAATATGTAAGAAATAATATATATTTGATAGGAATATATTAGAAATAAACTGCCTTTTGGATTAAATAAGTGTTTACTTTTCCCCACTCCTTTTTGGACATTTAAAAAAAAAGAAAATGTGTTATTCATGTATCTTTTTAATTGTTTAATATTATTATTTTCTGTCTTGCTTTTTTTTTTTAAACAAGTTTGAAATAAAAATAAATCAATCAATCGAATATTAATCTACTCTTACATACCAGGACACTTATCTTCTTTCTTTGTGCAATAATTTAATCCACCACTAAAGTGCAATAATTTAATCTTGCTGCTCATTTCTGTCATATACAGTCATACATATTTGATCTTATACATTTCCTCTACATTTAACTTATCTGATTTCATTTTCTGTGAATTTTATTTGGCCTGTATTCTTAAATATACTTCATATATATTTAACTAAGAGTTTATTGTTTACTGTTTTTTTTTTATACTTTCTGTATTTATTTAGCTAAGAGTTTATTGTTTATTTTATACTGTATTTTTTATGCCTCCCTTGTGTTTTTTTAAACTGCTGGAAACTCTTTTTCCCCGCGGGATTCTTCCCAAAGGATCAATCAAGAATAAAGTCCAAATCAAACCCCTCATGTTAAATCTGCTTGATTATATTATGTTTTTTTTTCACATTTCAGGTTCAAGAGGCTTCGCCTGCTCTGAGGGCTGGTCTGGAGCCTTTCTTTGACTTCATTCTCTCCATTGGAAATACCCGACTTGTGAGTAGACTCCTATGATGCTTAAGTTAAAGGTGGTTCGGCATGTCCATGTTTAAGTGTGCATTACTGCGTGCTTCTGTTCTGTGTACTGATTGCAAACCCTGATTGACAGATATTTTTCCTTTTCTATTTTTCACAAAAACAATTCTACATCAATTCTGAATTATACCCTGAGCCATACAGTCTGCTATAATCTTTCACCATTTCATGTTCTTTTACACGGAAACTGGTTCACCATCTGTCACTGGAATAGCCCATTTTTATCTTGTTCCTCCAGAATAAAGAGAGCGACTTGCTGAAAGATCTTCTCAAAGCCAATATGGAGAAAGCGGTCAAACTTGAAGTGTACAACTCTAAAACCCAGCGCGTGAGGGAACTAGAGGTGATACCCAGTAACATGTGGGGCGGTCAGGGCCTGCTGGGAGCTAGCGTTCGCTTCTGCAGCTTTGAAGGAGCCAATGAGAACGTTTGGCATGTCTTGGTAAGTCAAGGCTAGCCCTAATGGGTGCTATTCTTTCATTTCCTTTGTTTAACTCTTGCTTACCTGATATAAAACCACTTATTGGCATCTTTGAGATAGTAACCAGTAAATGTTTCTTTTCAGTATTTTTGTACATTAGAAGAAATTAAAGAAGATAAAGGAGTAGAAGGTTTTTAAATCATTAAAGTCATATTCTTGTAAGATCGGTGTGCCATCGTCGCACATAAATTCACATATATACAGACAGTGGTTTTAAATAAACATCTTCATTACCATCTTTCCCTTTTCAGGATGTGGAAGCCAGTTCTCCTGCAGCTTTGGCCGGCCTCATTGCTCACGATGACTTCATCGTTGGAGCTGACCAGGTGTTGCAAGATGTAAGCTTTGTTGTTTTATTTTCATTCATATAAATTTGTATAAAAAGATGCAAACATTCATGAGCACAGTACATACATAGAGTGTGCAACTTTAAATTCCTTTTCTTTTTGTGTTGCAGTCAGAAGATTTCTTTTCTTTGATTGAAGCCAATGAGGGGAAACCTCTGAAGCTGCTGGTGTACAACACACAGACTGACCAATGCAGAGAGGTAGTGGTGACTCCAAATGGAGCATGGGGAGGAGAGGGCAGGTATGTGTTATGTCTAATAGCTGCAACCGTATCTTTCCATGCAACCTGTACATGTACAGGCATAAAAAACATTTATAGTAACACCCTTATTTTGTTGGTCTTGAATTCTAGCTTAGGGTGTGGCATTGGCTATGGTTACTTGCACAGAATCCCAACCCGTCAAGCTCAGTCCGACACCCTGAACAAAATTGTTTTGCAATCCCAGGATATCGACAGCAGTGGAGACTTGGTTGCAAGCGAGCGCACTGAGGTACAGGTTATCACATCCTTCTTTTGTTACTTCTTTGATGCAGCTTTTTTTACTCGTCTAAAACGCTAAACGTTTTCTGTTCGCAGGTGCCTTCAGTAGATGCATGTAGCCCCTCTAGCGTCAGTGAAATAAATTTGAAGCAAATTAAAGAAGCTGTGCAGGACCTGTGTGTGTCCTCGCCTACTCAGCCATCTGTGGACTTAGGTAACCACATCAAATTTTCAGAAACACTTGTTTGTTTTCGGTGATTTATTTGACGTGTTTTCACAGAGAATTGTATGTAATGACTTGCAGATGTTTCCAACATACCAGAAGCGATGACTCCAGACGTATCAGACATGGTTTCCACCAGTGACATGGGCCAGAGTTCCATGTTTGCTAATTATGGAGATGACTCTGGTGATCAGTGTAGCTTGGGTAAGTGCCTCTACATCCTCTACAAGGGATTGAATTGTGCAGCTGAATGGAGCACTGAGGTGGTTTCAATGCCATCCAGCTTGAAAAGAAAAAAGAAAATGGTTTAACCCAGCTATTGTTTGCAAGCTTTGCACTTCTGGGTACGTTTAAAGGCTTAGTTGTTATTATTTTCTAATCTTGCCATATAAAAATAGTCCCCCTGAAAGCAACACAGCTAAAATAGCAATAGAAAAGCATTTCTTAAATGGTGTAGAGAGTGTTTTCTTTCAGTTTGAATCAAAAAGAAATTAACTATTTTTCCAGATACATCATCTGTTGACCAAAGACCTTCCTCTCCAGAGAGGGAAGAAGAATCAGACATCCAGGAGACTGAAGAAGAGTGTATTGACCGGATCACTACCGCTTCTCTGAGCGGAGAGACTACGTATGACCTTGCAGGCTTTGAAGTCGCCACAGAGAACCTGAGTGTCCCAGAGGTGCAAGATGCTGGTTTTGAGCCCTTAGGATCAGTGAATGTTATAGAGGGAGAGATAGCGGAGACTGCTGTGTCCGACAGTTAAGAAGACCAGAGTATAAGTAGCCTGTTCAACCCATAACTCATGCTTGTGGCATTAGAGGAGATTTAGAGCACACTAAGGTACATAATGCTTCCCGTAATGATTGGAAGTTGCATCACTGGAACTATTTTTTAGCTTCTAAGAGTTTTATTTATATCCAGGTGGCATCGCTGCATGTTGAATTGCACATTTAAGAAAGCCAGTATGTTGACTGGAAAGACAGTTAATATAATATGAATGTATAATTTAGGCATACTTTGTCTCAACGTCAAGCAGGATGAAGCCTTAGTTGAGTTGCAGTTAAAAGTCATCCTAGTTTGCACTACAAAGCCAAAGGGGAATAATATTTGTCTTGTTGCTCTCACCTGCTGAATAGTATGAAACACTGTTAGAAAAAGAAAGTTTGAGCTCGAGTCCACACAGATCCATCATGTGGTTTTAGTTTTTATATTTTGGAATCTGAGTGTGATGTTTTTATGTTTGAGTTTGAGATGAGTACATGTGGGAAAAGATGTTTTAATCTCAGGCATTTACCATTTAAGCCTTTTTGCCTTATGCCTCATTTTAAATACTTGTCCTTCTTCTCTGTAGGTTTGACTTTTCATCGGTGTAAATGAGGGGAGCCATGCTTGCTGCTCTGTGATTGTTTTCTGTTTCTTATCTTTATATAGATTTTAGTCAAATTATGTTTCAGATTTTATGGATGGACAAAAATATTCAAATATTTATAAAAAAAAAATAAGATGCTCAAGATAAACCTGTAACAGTGTAATTAATGTGTGTGTGTGTGTGTGTGTGTGTGTGTGTGTGTGTGTGTGTGTGTGTGTGTGTGTGTGTGTGTGTGTGTGTGTGTGTGTGTGTGTGTGTGTGTGTGTGTGTGTGTGTGTGTGTGTGTGTGTGTGTGTGTGTGTGTGTGTGTGTGTGTGTGTGTGTGTGTGTGTGTGTGTGTGTGTGTGTGCGTGCGTGCGTGCGTGCGTGCGTGCGTGCGTGCGTGCATGCGTGCGATTAGAGTGATAAAGTCTCAGCATATTGTGTATTTAAGGGAAATATTTCTACAATATAAAGTACAATGATGTGCAACTTCATGCATGAGGCAGCAGGTGTCACCAAACACCTCATTATAGATTCCAACCAGGAAAGCTTCAGTTTTCTGCCACTGCAGCTTCAAACTGCTGTCAAATTTTAGGTCAGCTTTTATATTTCTGTCTAAATTTTCAGTAATGAATGGTGACATGAAGCTGTGCAATGATTCTGCAAAAACCACACCTCTGTGAACTCTTCAGGAATTCATTCATTCATTATATAAGAACAGGAGCATCTTGCATTATTAAGGAAAACAGCACTGATTCTTCTCAGACCATCATATCATCCAATGCTTCATAAATATGGTGTCTGCTGGGTGGCTGGAAAAGCCCTCTTCAAAATGAAATGATGCTTCGCCAGCTCTTTTGCATTTCATTGTGCCGTTTGATCTTCCCCTGAGGATCCTTGTGTTTGTGTTACATGGGTTGATATGCATCATCAGCCAATAGCAGCATTCATCACAATGTAGTCTCAACGTCTGTTGTAATTCTAAATCAGAACAGAGAAATATTGATGAGAAGATGCAAAAAAAAAAAAAACTAAGCAGGGAAGCCACAGTAGCAGAGGGGGAATACACTTAAATTATTTACCAGGGACCTCCTCAGTTGAGGGGGGTGGTGGGTATAAAGGGAGGGAAAAGACTGTGCGGGGGAAGACTGAGAAGAGGAAGATGCATGTGTCTTTATCCACCACAGAGTGAGTGGTGTTCTTGACAAAAACCTTCCTGTGGCACACCTGTGTGCTTGTATTTAATGGGGGATTCCATTTCTAAGCTGAATATGTAGCAGCTGTTGAATTTTTGCAGTAAAATAATACCTCAAGCTTCTTGAATCAGCACAGTACTTCTAATCTCTGGGTGAATGTGCTCTTTGTTGCCTCCATGTTGGCTTTACAACATGAAGATAGCTGTATTTGGAGGAAGCAGCCTGAGGCAAAAAGCCAGCAGCTGCGTGCCAGGAGGAGCCAAGAGGTGAGGTATAAAGAGGGTGGGGGGCACCTCTGGAGGAACATGCCCTGCCTTCATTTTCTCCCTTTTCTGCGACCGATTCAAAGGACACAGTGACGCAGATTAACCCACTTGTCAACTTAGCTTTATCTCAACCCGGAGAGGCTCGGCTCATAGGCACCAGCATAGTGCCTGCTGCCTCAGCCTGTCAATGCAGCATGACAAATTGTGAAATAGAATAACTCTGGAGAAAGAGAGAGAGAGTGTGTGTGTGTGGGGGGGAGTGAAAAAGCTAGAGAGAGAGAAAAATGAGTTAGAAATTGCTTCATCCACAGTGGTCACACGTCTCCAAATAACCTGGCTTTTCTTTTTTTTTTAACCTCAGACGATTTAAACAGCTATTTCTTAGTTCATATATGTGGGCACAATTCCCCACCGCGCTGACAGACTTTTTACTGCTTCTGCCACCTTCCCACCCTGATCACACATATTTTGGCACAATGTAGCCTATATTTGGAAGTGCTGAGAGCACTTCTTAGGAGTACTATTTTAATACAACTGTCATGCAGTGTTGCACACAGTGTGCACACCAGAGCCTGGGAATAATCTCAGCAAGCGCCGTCTGTACACCACGGATGTACAGGTCGTTCATGCAAGAGGACTGTCGCTCTGCGGAGCCTGAATTCATTAGGAAGTTGTTTTTATCTGTTGCAGTCATTATCAGCGGAGCTATATGTTCTATTTATACAGGAGACAGTTGTGTGCTCTCAGTAGATAGACTTGCATTTTAAATGATCAAGATGTAGCCTGAGGGGCAGTGCTGTTGATGGTGGAGTGAAAAATGAAGGACAAAAAAAATTGTCTGTCTTTTTGTTATTATTCTGGGGGGTAATTTATGTTCTTATACTAGATAGCAGACAGTGGAGAGATGACAGGAAATGGGGGGGGGGGGGGGGGGTATGCTACAAAGGTCTCTGGCTAAATATGCTCAATGCTGATTTGGAATCCCATCAGAGCATGTTCTCTTCTGCCATTTTAACAAGGTTAAGGTTTGGTTAAAGGTCCTCTTCTCGAAATAATGAAACAACCTCCACACTGCTCTCAGCCCAATGTAATATCTACAGCCACATGCAGGCGCGGCCAGAATGTCTGTCAAAAACAAACGTAAAAACTCAGATTATAACCCACTATACCAGGAGATTGCAAATATTTGTTTGCTGCTATATTAATGCTCTGAATGTACAGTCCTTTTAAGTTGGGTTTTTTTGCAACCATAACTATTATTGTCATTGTCAGGGAAATATTGTGGTTCAAAGGAACTAATGCCTACTGTTGGGAGATGGGATGTGTAAAGTTTTCTCTGTCTATCAAAGGCAGACGTTTTTTACTCATCAGACACAATAAGGTTAGAGTATGATCCTGGTCAAAGGAAACCAACGTTGATTGTTGATGCTGACTGCTTCCCCAAGTGGTTTTGTGGCGGTATAACACCATCACACTTGCGGGAGTATGACAATAGATTTTTAAGCATTAGAACAAATTGCCAATGAAGTTGTTTTTCTGGGGAGGACGGTCCTCCCAGAATATGATGAAGTAAAGCAGTTGAGGCTGATGAGAATTGCATTGATTTTGCAGCTATTAGGTCATAAAGCATTGAGTGCATGATGGCACTTGATGAAAAGTTAAGGGATCACTAAAACGAATCATCTTAATCCGTGAGGAGGGCATGGATGTTTGTACCAAATTTTATGGCAATCCATCCAATAGTTCTAGACCTTGAACAAACAAGAAGTCTCTTGCTGTTCCTCAAATTTATCTGATGGCTCTTACGGACAGAAGTTCTTTGTGTAAATCACCCTTCTTCTGCACCCTCGGATGTTTGCAGTTTTGCACAAGCCGCATGATAGAAATGTCGTCGACAAGCCCACTTGCTTTCTGTGAATTCTCCGGGCGATGAGCTGATCTATTCACTCATGGGCTCACTCAGACATTACATGGTGTAGATCAGTAGTTCTCAAACTTCATACATGTGGTACCACCTTGGAAAATATCAGGCTCTCTCAAGTCCCTCCACTAAGACCAGTGTTAAAATACAGCAGCAAAGGCCGACACTAACCAGCTACGGACAGGAAGGTTTATTCCTAATCAGAAGATTATTTATTGTTGACTGTCTTCGGCCACAGCCACGCTGTAGAAAGGTGTAGAAAGGTGTAGCATCAGAACTGACATGTCTGTGTTTTAGAAACAACCATTTTACCTTTGCTTACCATCTTGCCATCACAGTTCAGCTCCTAACTCATGACCATGAAGCTGTTATTGAAACAAACGTATGACAGGAAATGCTAAACCTATCTTAAATTACATTTCAAGGATCTTAAAAGTTTAGGTATTTTCTTAATATATTAATTTAGTCATTTATGTTTCCTTTTTTTATTTTGGAGATTCCTTTTAGAGAGTTTGAGTACCACCTGTGGTACAAGTATCACAGTTTGAGAACAAGTGGTCTCGATCATTTAAGGTCTGCGGTGCATGTGTCTCATCCTCTTGAGACCATGAACATCTGTACAAAATGTCTTAACAATCCATCCAATGGTTGTTTAGATATTTCAGGTTGGAAAGTGGTGGACTGACCAATAAACATCCCTCGAGCCATGCTGCCGATGGCTAAATAGTCTTCAAAAAATCCAGTACAATTATTCTATCTAAAGCAGGTGTCCCAAAATTCTTAGCTACATCCTTGTCTTGGATTGTTGCCACCTCTCACACCAACACATTTCCTCTTCCATCTATCCAAGGAGGTAAGTAAATCTTGTACAATATGTGCTGGTTTCCTGGTGACAGCAGAGCAAGAGATAAAGCGATTAGAATGCAGCAGCCAATAAGGAGGTTAGGAGAGGGCGCCCTGCTTTATTTCCAATACTAATTGCCATTCAGCGGGGGTGAGAAGCTGGCCGCATAAGACAGCACACATCGTTCTACTGTCAGGATGACCCTGCTGCTGTCAAGTCTGCACCCATCTGCTACGTGGATCCCAGTCTCTTAACCCGAGTTATATGACTCACTCTTATATACGCCATCTTTTTGTGGCTTTATACAAATGCAAAGTGTTCAGTTTTGTCAGAATCAGATAACTTCTTAAATTATCATCCAATACCTTTCAGGCCATTGAATTTGATGTGTAGCCATGAGCTGTTTTCTGTTAGATGCTCATAACATTTCTTTTCCAAACAATTTGAGAAAAGGGTTTTTCTATCTATTGTGTCCTGGAGGCATTTTTTTATTATTAATTTAAGGTAACATCAAAAAGAAATATGGCTACTGCATCATGGCAGAAGAAAAACAACAGCTTTTTCTGTATATTATATACAGAGTGCTCAAAAAATGTCAAGCTGCTGCAACATTCTTAGCGCTGGCAGTGTTTTTTTTACTGCCAATTGTCTCACTTTTTCCTTTGTCTGACTGGTTTTGTCCTTGGTGAGAAGCAGCAGAAGAGACAGAGGAATAAAGTTTTGGCTCAGCCTCTCACAGTGAATATACACGACTCAGCACGTGCCCTGCTGTTTTCCTGTGACATATTTGCTGTGACATCCCCACCACTGCCCAGGCTTGGTTTTGACCCGATAGGGAGCTGTCTCATGTTGTTAACAGTTGGCCCAGAGGGCAATGCATGCCAGGCTCTGGCCTCCCTCAGTCAACACGCGCACGATATAGCATGCTATTCACTAAAAGAAAAATGCAGTTTAGCCTGAATGTCAGAAACACTGGGGTGATGTTTTTGTCATCTTGAAAATATAAGGGTCATTGTTAGGTGAGGCTGTGAACCTGCAGCTGTGTTCATGGCAGCTGTAGGACTACAGACATATTATTATGCTCTCTTATTTGCATTAATTCTACTTTTCAAAATAATCTTCACAATGTCAACGGTCACAACGCTTTCACAATGCATTCTGGCCAATTGTACCAATTGTCAGTCACATGATTTATCATCCACTTACACAAACATCACTTATATCCAGTTGTAGCTCCTTCAATCAGCTTTGGCTCTGCTCTGCATGTGTGTGTGCGCATGAGTTCATAAACAGATGACAGACTGAATATGAAAACACAGCTTGTGCACTCAGCGTCAAGCCAGTCAGAAAAAAACACAGATCTACCTGATAGTTCTAGCAGAGGTGTGTTCCTGTGAGGTGGCACTAGCCCTATGGTGAAGGGGAATGAAGTGTCAGCTTTTTAGAGCAAAATGGAGGCACCATCTCAGGGAGCTGTGGGGAGAGAAGGATTAGAGGGAAACGGTGGCTCAGACAGATAAAAAAATGTTGAATCATCCATTAGAGCTGTTGGAGGTGTGAGAGTAGGTGTGTGTCTGTGTGTGGGGGGTGGGGTGGGGGGGTATTTGGTGGAAATATAACGCATCGTGCTGCATATACTGTATACTGATTATGTTTGATAATCTGACGAATCCAATCTAATTTTCTGCTCTGTTCAATCCGCTGCACAGGATCAAAAACCCAATTTCAGAGTCGTAGCAGTAGGAAGCCAATTCTTGTGTAAACATCTAAGGGTTGATAGAGGTAGATTTTTGCTGCTGAACCTCAGCACTGTGGCTCTGTGTACATATTATTTTACAAAAACCTGAGCCCTCAGACATGGAGAGAGTAATAATAAACAGACAGAGTTGGGAGGGGTGAAAATTGAGGGGACACACAAAGAAACAAGCCAATGGAACAATAGCTAAAATTATGGTAACCCAGCGGCAGAAATTGTGTGAATGTGTGTGTGTGTGTGTGTGTGTGTGTGTGTGTGTGTGTGTGTGTGTGTGTGTGTGTGTGTGTGTGTGTGTGTGTGTGTGTGTGTGTGTGTGTGTGTGTGTGTGTGTGTGTGTGTGTGTGTGGTGAATGAGTGAGTGGAACATGCACTGCATGTGTGGTAAACTGAAAATGCAGTGTTATCAGTTTTGGTCAGACTTACGGTCACATTTACCAACAACAGCTGAGCTGCAAACACTCAGCCTCCCCTTGAGAACTCCTTTTTTTTAATAATTACTTTGCAGAGCATGAGGGAGGGGGGTGGGGGGCGCCGTGCTTTTCTCCTGTTGTGTGAAAGCCTTCAGTTCCTCTTCCTCCTGCTTTTGTTAAGAGCCCTCCAATTTAGCCTTCCTCCGCGTTACTAATGTGCCCTTAAATGCTGCATGAAACCAGGGGCCATTTTTTATGCAAGCCATTAAATTACTATTAGAGTTTACGTGAACATCTATCAGTTGATGACATTCACAATCCATCTAATTATAGTTATTGAATGAATGGGCACGCTTTGCGTCATGCAGGTAGTGTAATTCAGCTTGGTGTGCATGGGGACGAAAGAGAGGCGGAGACGTTTGTGTTTTAGTGCAAAGCCAACATATGAGATGAAGACTTTATTTACTTAGTGAGAAGCAAACACAGAAGGGCAGGTGGGTCCCGGCCGCTGCCTCCACCTGTGACTGCAATTACTGTGATAAATGGGGATCAGAACACTCAGGTGATTCAGAGCGGGCTGGCTGATCACTTATCTGGCAGTGAGTCATCGGCGGCCCATTCTGTCAACACTGGCCCATCATGCGCAATCAGTCAGAGGGAGCGCTGCATACGTGAATGCATCTGGGCGTGTGTGTGAGTGTGTGTGCGAGTGTGGGTGGCTTTTGTAGCTGTATCGTAGCTGCTATTGCCACTACTCATCATTGATCATGTTTGCCACCATAATTATTATCATTTTCATATTCTGTCACCTTAGCTGTGCTTGTTTCTACTATTCTGTTGTATTAACTGTCTTAACATATACGTTATATTCACATTACTATAAATATTATTATAGTTACTGTTGCTTGCATCTCTGGCAGTGTGTCTGTCTCTCTCTGTCCATCTGTGTGTCTTTTCTCTCTTTCTCTCTCCTTTTCTTCCTCCCCAACCGGTCAAGACAGATGGCCGTCCTCCACAGAGCTGGGTCTGTCTGACGTTCCTGCCTGTTAAAGGTAAGGTTTTCGTTGCCACCGTACTCTACGGGGGAATTGTTGGGTCTATGTAAATCATAAATAAGTCATTGAGTGTGGTCTTTACCTACTCTGTAAAGTGTCCTGAGATAACTTTTGTTATGATTCGACACTATAAATAAAATTGAATTGAATTGAATTTTAAAGAGCTGATGGCAACTTTCCACCGTGGTCATCAATTGTTCTCTGACAATGTGACTGTGGTCCCTTCAGTTTTCCAGCTCTGCCTGCAGACACACATGTCACACAAACATGTAGCTGAGGACACGAGGTACGAGAAGGAGCACCTCGCCCATTTAGGCGGTAATTTCTCCTTGGTACATCCTGTTCCCTGCATGCGCTTCACCTCTGTGGACAAGGCTTTATCATTATGGAGTTGCAGTTGTAATAGCAGCAAAGAGGTTAATTAACTTCTTTGCATTATCCAAATCACTCTCTGTCATCTAAATTAGTATTTCCGTCTGTCCTTCTTTCAGACGGGAAAGTTGCATAAGAATATATTGGTAAAACTTGAGAAAAAAAAGAAAGTTATATGTGCATAAACACTATAATAATATTTTTTTTTCCCCATGGAAACAATGTGTTCTGTCTTTAATCTGTTGAATAATTATTATTAACATTGTTCTCTCCAGTTGAAGAACATGTGTGGTTTAGTTGATTGCATTGTCTCTGTCCCTATGGTAACTGCAAATTACTATATCGGACTTAATTACAGGGTGCTGCAAGATGTCTGAAAATGCATGCCTCTTTTTTTCCTCTTCCCGTTTTTATGCACCTCCTCCGCTCATTTTATATTTGTGTCATGCTCATATTGATTCTGCAAATGATTTTTGAGGGACCAGCTATACTAAGTTATAGCTGCAAAGTGCTCCGTGTCTTTAAATACCAACACTAAGAGAGGGGCAGAGAACCAATAGGAGTTCCTGGTGTGCAGGGAGCTAACATCATGTTTTTTTCCCCCCAGTAACACCATCATGTAGCTCATCATGTAGGCGTGACTACATCAGTGTGCCCTGAAGTTAGACAGCTGGCAGCTGCTGATTCTTCTCGTCCTTTCCATTACTTTTTTCCCTCAGCCCTAGATTCCCTTCATGACATTTCAGGCAGCATGCAATTTCAGTAAGAGATGTGAAAAGAAAATCTGCACTTGTGTTCACAGCTTTTTAAAACACGGTTAAACCTTCTGAAGCAGTCACAGCTACACGATATGTTCATACCTCTGTCAGACACCATCTGTTAAATGTGATGTAGCAAGAATAAATTCAGACGCTGTGGTATGTTCACGCATTGCTGTGGAATAAATTTCACCAACAAAAGAGTGGATTAACAAAGATCAGCTTTCCTCTCTCTGGGAGCTAACAGAAGATCCATTTCTCTTCCCTCAAAATTCACATTTCTCTCTCCATGATTATACGTTCATGAATCAAAGCCAACATACAGTATAAAAAACAGGGAATGCTAGATAAGCGTGGCGTATAACCTGCCCTACAGTTTCAAACTCTGTGTCGCTTTATTAAAAATACATAGCGTTACATTACTAAGCCACATTTTCCTTTGTACTGCGGTTACCTCTTCTTCCCTTCCATGTTGACCCCCATGCAAACCTCTAAGAACTGAATGTGCACTAGTCAGAATAAATCAATTGATCGAAAAGGCTAAAGGATCCATTTCCATCCAACTAATGGCCTGTGGCAAATTGCAGTCGTCATACTTCTGCACGTTCCTCAGCAGTGAAATGCTTTTGTACAAGAAGGGAACTGGGCGAAGCTGCATCCAAACCTATGTGATTAAAAATGGAGCCTGAGCAGCTGGATGTAGACTTCAGAGGGGTCATAAGCTTCCAAAATAGTATAAACATTTTAATGAGACACAGGCTACACAGTTAGAATATTATATGACGGAGCCAGCTGTTTAGTCCTGTTTCCAGTCTTTGTGCTAAGCTAAATAAGCTATGCTAAACTAAGCTGAGCGAACTGATCTTCTCATCTAACCCAAAATGTTGAACTATTCCTTCAATAGAGAAGCGTTCAAACTAGCATATTTGAATATCACACCACTCATGCAAAAAGTATTTTTCTAGACACAATTACCTTTCATTCCCCTGATGATACAAATACTCAAAGCTGGGTTGTAGATTGTAAATACTAAAGGTATTATATTAAACTGAACTGTTTCACCACCATTCCAATATTTCATATTTACACCCAGCAACCAGTATTTCATTTCTAATGTAGGTTATGATCTATAAAAGAGGAACCTCATGTTAATTGGCCCTGTGATTGGATTTGTTTTTTCTGTAAATGTTGCTGTCAGACTGCCGCCGGGGGCTTTTATCTCCACATGCTATTCAGTGTGGGCAAAGGAGCCTTTTATCTTGCCTTTTGATTTAATAATAAAACCACTGTAATGTCGGATCGCCACCACACACATGCAAACACAGACAAGGACAGTAGATAACCCATATCTGTGGCCCAAACAATGAATAAATGTACAAAACGCAAAAGCTAAACCAACTGAAAGAGATAAGTCTGACATTTTATTGACATTTTTTATTATTTAATCTCTTTTAATGACTTTTCCTAACGAGTTTCATTCCCCCTTCCCTCGTCCTCTTAGATAGGCTCCGACCAGCTTTTTTCTCTGATGCATCAAAAGATAAATGATATGAACACGCTTATTTTAGAAATGCTATTAAAGCTCATGCTATCTCCACAGACCATGGCATTCTGCCTCCCGTTATTTGACGAATGTAGACATTGTGGGCGGATAAGTAAGATTACAACCTAGTTTCTGTCATTTGCATTTAGATATGCATATCTGGGTCACATCGGAACAAAAGTGTTAATGCAAGTATACTGTATGTGAGTTAAAGATTGGGATCCGTCACTGTTAAGTCTATAGGAGAAGATCCTGAAGATGTGTTCTGCAGAGGCACAAGCAGTTACAAGCTGCTTAGCCTGTGATTCAGTACATTAAATCCAGTGCATGAGTCAGCTGCGATTCAAATGTTGTTTCTTTTACCATTTTTACAAATTTTCTCCGCAATCCCTGGAGATTTGAGGCGAAGACTCAAATTGAAATTGTATTATAATTTAAAAAGGGGGGGGGGGGGGACATTTTGCGACACGATATATTATATATAGACTATTTGGCATTTTGCATGGTTAACGTTGGAAAAGCAAGTTACAGCTAGCTGGCTAACATTAGCTTGCTTGCTAATGTTAGCTGTTAGCCGGCTGATGGAGTGATTTGACAACAGCAAGCTAGCATTGTTGTGAATGTGACTGTAATTCATCTTACAGCATTATACCAAGATGATGCTGGTCAGCAGTTGTTCGCATTCATCTACTGTACAAGCACGTAAACAACAGAATACTGACTGGAGTTCACAAACAGTCACAGGTGTCACTAAAGCAAGGGTTTTCTTAAAGTTACACAGAAAAAACGTTAAGAAAATGGCCTGTTATTTAACGGCATTTGTTGACACCAGTCTGGTTTATTAACTAATTTCTAACTTTGTCCGCCTGGTGCTGGGCAGCTAGCACACACTGGGGTTAATTTGCAGGAAAGAAGTGAGAGCGAACCGAAACAGTTAACTTGCGGGATGTAAAACCAAAACAATGAGCTAAAATATCTTTTTATGTTAAAGGAGAGGGTTTGTCGCTGCAAGCAACACCTTTTAAATGTAATCATTTGACCCATTGTTCATGTAAAAATATTGATAATAGCAGCTTTAAGATATCCCAGAATTAAGGGGCCTAGCCAAGGGTGGTCAAAAATGTATACTGAATATTTTCAGCTTAAAATGTACTTTTCATTGCAGAGTTGAAACAAAAATGCACGTTCCAACACTTTCTCTAAGAAATGAAGTCTTCGATGAGGAATACTTTGAGTCTTCAAATAAATTCTGCCTCAAGGACATGATGCCGTATACAAAAACCGTCAAATGTACCATAAAAATGACATAACGCTGAGAGTTAAGGCACTTGATCGATCCACAATTCTTTCCATTCTTTATTGCTCAGATAGTGTTTGACATTCGCAGCCTGTCTGCAGCCTCTGGGTCAGTGATTACATGACATGGGTGCTGCCTACCTGACCCATCCATCCACGTACGTCACCATTCAACATGAGTCATACCCCATTTTGCTCGTTCTATTCATCAGTTCTCTCTCCCTCATGCCGTGTCCCTGTCTCTCTCACAAACATAATTATAAACACATTACTGCATCCATGGACATACGCATGCACACTCTCTCCTCCCATTTCTTTCTTATTAGATATTTTTGATGTAAGCTCAAAAGAAAACCAGGCCAAAATCATAGAAAACAGATCTACAGAGATGAAAATATGACAAGGTGGCTTGCTGTTTAAAGCACAATAAAGCAGCATGACCTGATTACACATCCACCTCCGTGTTTAGTATGTGGCGTTATTCTCTCGTGAGCTTCATTTTTTGCTTTCTGGACAGTCCTAGAATTAGCATTTCACATTTTCAGGCTCCTTTGCAGTCTGCCAGGCTGCCACGCTGACAGCTGCCTGGTCGCAAAAATAGGATCCCCCAGGCCAGACCCACAGAGAGCGCAACGAGTGAGAGAATAAAAGACGGAGAAACGAGATGATAACAGTTGCTAGGGTGTAGATCTGTCTCAGTTTATCATGTGCTCAGGAGGCTTCACAATATCAAGAGGAGGAGTGCCAGAAATGAGGTCAGGCAGTACTTGAAAAACCTCTTTAGTAAAGCCCAACACTTCTTTGTGTTGTGAGTCGGTATGAGCAGAGACGTCTCTGCCAAAGCAGAATCCTCTTTAATGAGGCCGTTTTGGAATGAAGTGGCAGATAAATCGACAAATCCTCTCCCAAACAGCACACACTAGTATGCCTGCTCAAACAATAACTTGAGTAACAGTTTCTCTCCTATAGCAGGATTTCCTTCTGTCAGTGTGAAAGACCGCAGTGTTTCTCTGTCTGTGCAATTCGTATTTAAGGGCACATTCAACATTTGGTCAAGATTTTGCTTCCTTTACTCTAGTTGAAAGAAAACATTATTTTACTACACTTTGTTTGTGTTGTTTGTGTTTGTAGATTTCTCATTCATACATACAATTTCAGAAAACTTGTTGTAGAAAAAAGAATCGTCTTAATGTAAGTAATCATCTGGGGGAAGATTCATGGTGATATCTATTAGTTAACCTTTTTACCCTATTCACGTGTAGCAGTAGTCATTTTACAATCCATATCTGTTAAGGGCGTTTTTTTTTATCAATGAGTTTTTCTCAGTCTGCGTCAGAAATCTCCATTTCAGTAGCACTTACATGCCCCAAACCCTTCAGTTATATTCCTGTCTATATTCTCATGTTTTTTACAGGACCAGGGCTTTGTTCACAGATCATTCACAGCCTCATTTATATAACATTTTAGTCCTAAAAGCATGTCGAGAATTTATTTATTTATGTTTGCCAGTATTTTCTGATTCATGGAGTGATAAAAAGAGATATCCAGTTCCCTCTATAAAACCTTTGACTCTTGTATGGCAACAAAATGAAACAAGAATTATGAGCCTGCCTTTATCCAATGTTTACATTTCTGTTCTGCACATATATGCACATTAGCACATATTCCACAAGTCAACGTGAGATAAAGTTTCAGAACACTTGTCTTAATGTCAGTAAACAACTAGGGATCTTTCATGGTGATATCTATTAGTTTTTAATAGGTAGTTTTTTTCCCTATTCACTTGTAATGTCTCACCTTTAAGAATCACTTTCCGGTGATAACAGTGTCAGGCTGATAGCCCACAGGCATTCTTGCGGCATACAGCCAAAGCCTGTGAGCAAGTGTTACGGGGGAAAAAAAAATTTACCAAGCAGAAAACTTCCACCAGCAACTAGGGCATTTATTCGAATAGCATATTTCATAACAGTTGGTCAAAGATACAATAAAAGTCCTTTCGTGGGGTAGGGCTCCTGGAAACGATGGCTATCGATGTAAGTAAAGAGCCTACAGCCGTACTCCAGTAGCAGTAGCACACGCTGATGTTCAGCATAAAATGTTCTAATAAATATTGTTACTTCTGAGAGAGAAGCACACAGAGGTTGACGGTTGGATGTGCACCTCCTCAGGATGTCACCTAATCATGTTAGTCGTCTTCTGAACACGCAATTGCCCAATGACTATTCTCTTTTGTCATTGTACTGCCTAGCTGCACACAGCCAGCGAGCCTGACTCTGTAATGTGTGCAACCTCACGCCATGTGATATCACCTCCTCGTCTCATCTCCTCATGCTCCATCTGCTCACCCAGTGGTGAGCCCAATGGTGTGTGAGGTTGTTTTGTGTGCCACTGCTGACCAGCTCCATCTGGTAACAGAGCAGTAAAGATAATGGCCATTGGGAGAGGTAGCCAGTCAATAAGGGATATGGCTCGGCGGTCGATGAGGTTTTCTGCTGGCTCTGAGGCAGACGCTTGGGAACAATGAAATATACAGTGTGCTGTGATGGCCCTTCAGTGGTTGGTAGTAAGCCTGAGGAGGGGAAGGGGCTCCAATGTCAATTTATACAAACTCATAATTTAGTCTTTCCTGCGACACCCTGATAGTGTTTAAGACTGCAGAGTTTTTTTCATAACATGCTGACATTTCCTTGTGCTGTGTGCCTGAAAACCTATTATCTAGTTCTTTACTCAGTATGATTAATTCCCTTCCTCTCATGACATTATTCGCTGATTAAAATGCACCAGAGCACAGGGCCATAATAATCTGTTTCGGCATAGTGATGACAGTTATGGCAGTATTTTATAACTGTGTGTTACGCTCTCAGCCTCCCAGACAAAACCGATGTAACGTTTTCCTGCCACGCCTGATTGAAACGTCACTGTTCACACCGGCTCTGTTATCTCACATCCTTTTCCCCCTCTTCTCACTCTCATTATCTGATTCTTGTCAACCTTTTCAGCACAAATGCAAAATTAGCTTGGCAACAGGTTGTATGGCAACTGTGTTTGCAGAGATAAACTTAATGGGTTGACCTGGATGCTAAAATCAATATTCTGTGGTATCTGGCGACAAAGAGTGTTTGAAGAAAATGCTCCCTCAAAATCAGAACAAAGTGCCCCGCCTCACAGTCAAATCCACTGAGAGAGAACATGTTGATGGGTATTTCAAGGAGGCACTCTGAGGACGTAATGGAAAATGCAGGCAGTCTTGCTGGGTTTAAAAGCTGAATCGAAATAGTGTGTACTCGGGGGTAATGAAGAAACGTTATAACAGCCCTCTTTATTTTTCCTAAAGGGCCAATAGCCTGGGAAATGAGCGCTAATAGAGAAGGAGGTTAAGTTTGTTTTTCTTATTAAACACAATAATTCATCTGTTTCCCAGTACTTTCTGACTTCCCTAGAGCCCATTTATTCTTACTAAATCTTTAAAAGAGTGTTACAAATATACAATTTCATTTCTTTAAAGGCTCAGTCATTTTCTAAAAGAGCTGACTGCGGTAGTTTCCTTTTTTATTTTGGAGCAAGCATTACCAAAACAGGGGAAATTGTACTTTCTTGCAATTTTCCACTGTGGAATAATACACATTTTGTGCAGTAAGAATTGTTTACAGCATCATAACGGCATATGGTGGGAAATAATAAAAAGCCCATGTTCATGGTAATCAAGGAAAATGTCACTCTTTGCAGTTGTGTAGCTCAATGGTGTATTTTAGGCCTGATATAGGCTGTCAAAAGTATCGATAATTTGATACTTTTTCAATACCACCTGTTTATAACGATACAATCTCCGTTAACTTTACATTCGATAGTATCAAAAATACCGAAGCTATTAAAAAAAAACAAAAAAACACAGAAGGCAGTGTAGCTTAACGGTGTTAGCATGCAGCTAACATTAGCTTCTCCAGCAGACACCATGGCTACTGCCAGAGTCAGAGATGACAACAGAACTGTTTAATCCTCCTACTGTACCTCCCCAAAGTCACCCGGGTGGAAACATGTTGCCATCTCCGTGAGTTATGTAAAGAAACAATGATTAGTAAAGTGCGTGTGCTCCGATGGTGCTTCATGGTACTTCATGGTGCTTTCAGGTGCAGCATGGAGAAACTGCAAAGTACCCTTCTGCCAGTGGTGTAGTGGTAGTTCATGAGGTGGGGGTACTGCTAAGTAGATGAGTATGTAACCATGAAGGGAGTGGGTAGCTTAGATTTTTTTATTATTGTGAAATAATATGTCCAGCACCACTACTGACAATTATTTTGAAAAAAGAAGGTACTATACTCCTATACGTATATTATGTGTTTTGGGCCATTAAGTGAGTATACTGTAAACTGCCAGAATAAGAGGTGGGTATACTCCGTACACCCTTGTATACCCTCCACTACACCACTGCCTTCTGCTATCGAGAAGTGACTTTTTCAGGACCACCACTGTGTGCAGGTTGTTACCCCCCCCCCCCCTTTTTTTTGCAATGGTATACAAAGAGGAATAAAAAGCACTAACATACTCAACTAGGATGGTCAACAGAATAGCACTGTTACTGTGAGCATGCTTATATTAGCATTTTGCTCAAAGCACCACAGCCCCTAAGTGCAGTCTCACAGAGCTGATAGCATGGTTGCTGAAATTTTTGTCTTGTTAGTTTCTGGACAACAATTGAGCTCTATGACAGAGAGTAATGAGCTTCATCAGGCAGTGCTTATTAATAGGATCACTTATGTTTTCAAATTTTCATGAGATTTGTTGACAGTCACAAAAAATATTAAATATCACAAGACCTATACTTTAAATCAAGCAGTTGCAACCAATCAAAACGATGTAGGAGCTTCATTGACAGTCCCATAAAACAGTTTGTCTTTTTCCTCATCTTATTTTATGGAGTGGTAATATCAGTGACACACGCCATAATGAATAGGAGGGTTTTGATTGAAGTCTCTGTTTCACAAAGGGCTCCAGTGAATCCATAATCTCCCCCACCACCCAATAAATCACCTTGCTCTCTGGCCTTCCTCACTCCCACTACTCAGTCTTAAGACAACACTTTTATGATGCAGCTGATGATTGATATTCCGTCAAATAATGGGTAGTGCTCCTCTGATAATCTGGCCACAGATTTCTCTGTAATTGCTGGTGTGTATCACAGTGCCGTCTTTGCAGTGATAGGCTGGTGGGGAAGGAGTCATCACATGTCATAACATCCTGCATCCTTTCCCTCCTCTCTCTGCCGCCCAATTAGAAAACCCTCGGTACCCTCAGGTACTGACTATGATAAATGCATTAGATACTGGACAGCTTGTTTTGTAGCAGACTAGTGACTCCCCAAAGGACTTGGAAGGACACACATTTATTCTCAGGCGCCGCAGTCGATCTGATTTCCATTTTCTCTTGTTTTGAGATTTTATTCAAGCCCTCAGTGTTATTGGTGAGTATACCTCAGTGGACTTCCCGTGAGACAGCTGAGGTGTCAAACAGAATATCCTATTGATCCATTTTCCTCTCTTTTATACAATGATACTACTCTTCCTTTCTATTACCAGATTCTTCTCATAGGTGATGAGGATTCTCTGTTGTCTGCCCACGTGAATTCAGACAGAAGAGAAAACAAAAAGGCCCTATGATTACACGCTAAGTCAGTAGTAGATGGCAGACTTTATGCTCCGACGCACAAATTGACAATGTTTGCAATGGTAAAAATTCACCTCTTCACCCGGAAGATTTAAACATAACAAGCTGCCAGTGTCGCTCTATCCTGCTCCTGTATTTTCTGCATTTTCTCTTCCCACTAGGTATTTACAGCAGGAATAATATCCCTCAGGTGTCTGGGACCTTTGTAACTGACTCATGACATCTGACTAAATAGTCTATAATAGCTACATCCTGCACTGATGTGGGGACTGGAATAATTTAACATGATAAAGAGATCAAGAGAAAACCTCACCTTTGGTGAAAGCACTCGGACAGAAATGTTTCATTTAAACCACTTATCATAATGTCTGTGACTAAAGAACTGGGTGAAATGTATCGCTCGCATCAATTTCACAGGGTTTTTTTTTCCAAGTCAAGTACTAATATTGAACTTTCTACAGAACAACATTAGTATGGGGATAATGGACTAACCATATTACCAAGATGTGATATGCTGAGTGTAATTGGGCTGCAACTAATGATTATTTTAATTATTGATTAATCTTCCAACAAACGCTCCGTCTATAAAATGTTAGAATATACTGAAAAGTAGCCCAGAGCCAAATTTGATGTCCTGTCCTATTGTTGCTGCTTAAATAATTACATAAACAATCAATTATTAAGATTGTTTTTGAATGATATTAATCAAACAACAACTAATCAATTAATTATGCTAGTGTGTAAAATGAAGAGTAACAAGCCATATCATTTTTACCGCACTCAGCTCACTTTTTCTACCTGGTCCATTTTACTATTTCTGTTTTCCACTGTGT
The DNA here is from genome assembly GCF_963691815.1 of Echiichthys vipera. Lineage (NCBI taxonomy): Eukaryota > Metazoa > Chordata > Actinopteri > Perciformes > Trachinidae > Echiichthys > Echiichthys vipera. Next base: position 12,292,441 of record NC_139846.1, on the reverse strand, counting down.
CGCTATAGCGAAACCATGTGAAAGTGCCGTGTATATCACAGGATCATGGGAGTTGTTGTCTTTATTGGCAACCACCATTGTGGTGAAAATCTGTCTGATTTGACTCAGTCAGAATTAAAGTTGTATCCGAGTTAAGTTTAGTAATGTTTATTCAATCATAATAATCAATCATGATAATCATCACTCATATCTTTGGGTCTATTTGGGATAATGTAAATACACATTTTTTTTTTATATTTAAATTAAGGAAATGATGTAGCAGAGTGGCGCAGCGGAAGCGTGCTGGGCCCATAACCCAGAGGTCGATGGATCGAAACCATCCTCTGCTAGGTTGGTTTTGGGCGGTGGTAGCTCTTAGCTCAGTCTATAGGTGATTGGGCTTGGAACCGGACGTTTGCTGGATGGTTCGACCATGAAGGGAGTGTGGCCTGGAGGCACTGCCGAGGTGCTGTTGAGCAATGCACCGAACCCCCAACTGCTCTGCCCTCGCTCATTGGTTGCATGTGTATAGGTCCTGTCTGAGCTTTTATGTGTATTTCGGGCCTTTTTGTGTGTAAAAATGAAAAAAAAATAATAGAGTGAAAATTGGATTTCCCCATTCGCAAGACTAATAAAGGAATTCTTCTTCTTATTTGCGTGCAATTCAGAAAAAATGGGTTCCCAAAGAATTCCTTTTATTAGGATTAGATCTTAAATTGTTTGGTTTTTAGATTTGACTGTGAATAAAGAATTCCTTTCTTGAGCCAACTGCTGGCCTCATAATCAATACTACTATTAATGTACGTAAATGCAGACGTTTGAACTGCAGGTGTAAGATGCTGACTTACCAACGCACTACTGCCTTTGCAGCATCTAAAACACTTTGATCATCGTCGTTATGGTTCAGTTTAAAGCAACTACAACGAGAGTGTGATTTATGCAGTCACAGTCACAGTCTGGTTAGTTTTGCACCTCATAATATGACTGACGCACCCTGCTCTCCATAACAACATGATGGATGCATCCTCGCTTTCGTCACTGTTGCGCCGTGATGACAATAAACAAAAAGCAGTTACCTCTTGGGCCTGCACACTGTCTCCAGTCTTTATCTCCCTATCCTGAAGATCAGACAGGACTTTCAATAAAACAGCATGATGACCCACTGAGACATTTACATAATTGTAAATCTAATAAATTGAGCAGAACATTTGTGAATCAGGATCAGTGGAGATATAACGCTGTGATGGGAGCGGACAGATGCGAAGAAAAGGGCATTCTCATGAGAGGAGTCGTCTAGTCTGAAGCGGCGCATGTATTATAGATCAGGACGTACACACACTCCCAACAAAGGCTGTCGCATCAGGCCTTGCTGTGGCAGAAGTCTAAAGGGGTTGAGGAAGTGGCTAATCAAAACCAGAAATGGCCGTGTCTTAATCACAGAAGGTTAAAGCACCTGGGGCAAACCTGGATGTTTCTGTTCCAGATGGCCTTTCTGATGTTATTTTAAGACGGAGAAGAAGAGGGTTTTATGCAAGGATACATTTTATTTCAGAAGTGGTAGCCTTTCTTAATAGACTCGGTTACAGTGAGGGTCTCCCGTACTCTTTTCTCATTTCAATTAGTATTTAAAAAGATGGGTATTTTCATAATCTCTGCCCAATGCAACAACATTATTCCGCACAATCCAACTCAGACACTGTATCACTTTGCAGATGTAATCAATTTCAGACACACAACTGATCCATATACCCTGAGAAAGAAATGAGAAGTTTTACTGACTATAAAGTTGTGAACAGTTCTCACGGGCACAGCAACGCTCACGGCAATCCAGGTGGAACAAAAAAGAGTGAAGGCAAATTAACAGCTGCTGGAGCTTCACGATCCAGTTATGCTCTTCATCAGCTGCTCTGAGGAGCTGTTGATATATAAAAAACCCTCATCACCTGCTATAGTGGGTACAAGTTTGATCAGAGGTGTGGAGAGGATGTTGAAAAAGTCTGGAAAACGGCTTCCTCCTTTAATAATAAGCATCCCACCCATATTTCTGGGTGGATAAATACTTGCTAATGATGATTAGTACGTCTTTTGATCTTTCAATTGATTTTAGTGTACTGTGATTGCACTTAGGCTTAATGAATCGGCAGAATTGAGAGCAATAATTCCCAGAGGTACAGTTTGCTCCCTCATCATTGTCCTGTCAGATTAAAACAAATGCACCATATGGTCAATTAACTCTTCCATGCGATGCCTGCCTCTGGTGTTTGTGTGGATTCTAGTCGAGGTGATGCTTAAAGTGTAATACCGGTACAAAATCCTCCCTTCAGCACTTATATACATCAAATAAGCCATTGAGACAGTTTTTTTCGTGTGAACTATTAACAGTGAAATCCGAGAGAGTCACTAATGGCCAGCCGTGGCTATCACTGATTAGCTTGGGGAAGAGCACCAACAGCGTTGATTACCAAATACAAGCCAGTAGGAAGGAACCCATTGATGCTTTGTTTTATGTGAAGGGACTCTTCTCATGCTACTGCAGAGGTTTGGTGTTATTTTGAGCAGTATTAGTGGTTAAAAAAGCCGTTTTAATGCCTTCACTGTGCTGCCCCAAGCTAACCAGTGTTAGCTACGTCCAGCTTTTAGCTACTCCACCGTAATTCAGATAATAGTTAATAAACAAAAAACTTGATTGATGTATGTATGTGCCAAAAAAGAGCATGGGATGATTTTGCGCCTGAATTACACTTTAAGTGTTTATTTTGAGTCGTACTTTGTGATACAGTAACTCTTGTATTACAATGAATTGCCCTCAATTTTCCTCATAGATTTCTACCTGTTATTTGAATTTGTTTAATCATCGTGGATCAGTCTCTAATAGTGCAGCTGATTTAGGCTTTTGGAGGTCAGGTGAGCATGGATCACGTTAGGCAACTTTGTGAAACAATGCATGTGTTCGTTTCTCTTCACAGTATTGTTAGCCGTGCTAGCGGAAGTCAGTTAGTCCACAACAGACAGAATTCAATATCTCAACAACTACTGGACGGTTCATGACTAAACGCCTGTAATTGATTATCAAACGTTAGCATGCTAATGTGCTACGCTAGGATGGTGACCAGGGTGCTAAAGAGAATCATGTTAGCATTTTCATTGTGAGCATTTTACAGAAGCATGCTGAGATGAGCATTTAGCTCCAATCCTCACATCCACTGGCACGGCTGTTGGTCTTGTTAAATTCTGTTTTTATATTAAAGCTGAAATGGAAGCAGAGATATTATATGCATGCTATTGCGTCTATTACCCATGTGTGGCCAAATACCTATTCACACCTTGTACAAATCGATGCAAGGAAACAATTATTTAGTTTTCTTGTTTTGTTTGTTTAATCAAAGTGCAAGAGATTTCATAACCAGAGAGACAGTTCCTCTTTACGAAAGTAGAAATCCTCCTCTGCTCATACATAATTAAACAGGCGGAATTTAGAGCAAACTGCTGAGTTGGCCCATTTATGATTCGTAGAAGGATGAGGATGTGATTGGTTTTGGGTTCAACAAATAGACAGAAAACAAATGTGCGGGTAGCTCGCCAATGGGGAAGAGCTATTCTTAGAGCGATGTCTGCAGGTGGAAAAAAGTAGATTTGGTCTTTGGCAGCATGGGTGAACATTAACAATGTGCTCTGACAGACAAAGTGATAGTCTAGCAGTCTCCAGATTATCTGTGGGATCTTTGATTCATTCAGTAGCAATACACAGGTTTTACCCATGCAAAGTGTTTATCCTTTCATAAGGAGTCAAGCATGCTTTATTTCTTTTACTATACTTGGTTTCCTCAGGTGAACAAAAGAAGAAACCTCATCTATTCTCTCACCACCCACACTCAAATTGCCTATTTAAGCCACCATCTTCCATTTTTTTCCTATTTATTTGCTCCATGTCAGTGACAGCCCTGTTCGCACCTTATTCTACAAATCCTTAAGTTGCTGTCAGTCAGTGCACCAATAGATGGGATGGTGGTTTGTCCTTTTCTGCTTTCCGACCAATAAAACTGAGATATAACTGCTTAATCAATGACAGATGGCCTAAGCCCCAGACGGAAGATAAATGAGCCACATGTTCATTGTGAAAGCCTTTTAGAGAAAGGGACAGGGCAAACAAAATCAGGTGATCGATACAAAACACCCCCAGGTTCTGATATATGCTCACCAAAAAGCCAGTGGCGGTAATACAAAATTCCAAGAGAACTATGAGGTGACAGTTGTGGAGACAGATAAGGAATTGTGGCTTATTTGCTGCAAAGATTTAGCCACAACTGAAATATGTGAAACAAGAAAACAACTTGCAGATACAGAAATGCATGAAATGTAATTTTAGCAAAAGTCCACAGGATGAGTTTCTGCAGAATACTTGCTTTCGTGTCATTTGTCCACACATTAAACGATTTAGCTCATGAGGTATACAAGCTACTTATATGATATACAATAAAGTAAATGTATTTGTATTTTAAGGAAAGCAACTGCCAGTTGAGCCTCTGCTAATACCTGATATAAAATGAATGTCCGCAGGATTAGAGAAGCTTAACATGTTGCTATCTCCCTAGAGATATTTAATAGAGTAGATTATTTCCCCTGTTAAGTGAGATAATTAAAACAAACCTCTTGCATTTTACTTCCTTGAACTTCAACAGTCTGATATTTTGTCGTGATTATACATCCTGGATGTGAAGGTGAAAGCCATTGCTTCCCAGTTGTATTGTGGTTCAGTGAGCTGTGAGGCAGTTTAGAGTTTATGGAGCTTTTTTTCATCTCTCAACTTAATCCTGCGGCACAGGCACTGCTTAAGCAGTCACAGCTTCATACACACTCAGGGTAGTCATTTTGAAACGTATAACCAACAACGATTACAGAGAGGACTACAGAAGCACTTGACTAACACATTTATACAAATATTTCAAAGGAATAGTTTGACGTTTGGGGAAAGATGTATCCTTGCCAACAGTTAGCTGTGAACATGAATACCTCTTTTATATATGTGCATTACCTGAATGAAGGTCAGCTTAGCATACAGACTGGACTTGTCTTATGAGATATAACATGTTAATTAGTGAGCTTTCAAGATGCTATATGCAGATTTTTTGGTCCCCTAAATGTTTTCCAGAGCTACCAGTCTGTATGCTAAGCTAACTGTCTCTTGGCTTAGTGTCGTATTTAACAGCCAGCCATGAATGGCATAAATATTGAACAGATTTGGACTAATTCCACATCACATCAGCCACAACACCACATTTTGTGAGGATGGAAATCATAGATATGAGTGTTGCTTTTAACTATTCATTGACATTTTAATTATTCTATGGTTATATGCCAATAATTCTAAAATATCCATCCTCCATCATAGCCAAATAAGCTTTCAAACTATGTTTTAAAGTAAGTGCAGTAGTTTGTTTCTACTAAAAACCCATAATATCTTTATCTTCTGCAAACTTGACTTACTTACTATTCATAACATAATAAAATAATAATAATCTATAGTTATTGCACTATTAGGTCAATTATGTCCCTGAAAGTTCATGTTCCTTGCCGTCTGGTTTTGTTTATAATAAATATCTCAATGTTAATGTTGACACAGAGATAATTGCCACAACACCGCAAATCACCTTCCTCTGTGCTCCGTGCCAATAACAATCACAGGCAGTGGCAGCTTTACAAGCTGACGTTCCTGTTGCATTGCCTGGGGGGTAAACGCAACAATCTAATTTTAGTGCTTTCAACTCCCCCTGTCTTGAAGTGACTTTGAATGTATGCCTGGCTTCTTATCAACCTGCAGTCAGCATTATGCCACCTCACCTCCGCTTCACTTAGAGGTTGTGTTACATTCAGTACATTTAGCTTCTCATAGCAACATTGATCATTGTATTTAGAGAGTGATGGTTAAATTGACCCCCCCAAAGACAGGCAGCTGTTTAGGAACAAGTTGTCAAACACAAGGGAGAGCCCACAGTCTCATGAGAGGCTTCTTGGAGCAAATGGGAGGATCCTAGAGAGGATAATGGTCCAAGTCACTTCAAGCTGCAACACCATATAAAATAAATTGTCAAGTTCGTCATTACAGATGTGGGCCAAATAGAGTCGCAAAGATTAGTTGATTAATCAATTGGTTTTCAACTTTTAAGTTAATCGCCAATTATTTTGATAATCAATTAATCGATTAGAGCGTTTTTTTTATATAGAAAGTAGTCTAAATTCTCTGATTCCAGCTCCATAAATGTGACTATTTTCTGGTTTCTTTCCTCCTTTATGACAGTAAACTGAATATCTTTGAGTTGTGGACGAAACAAGGCATTTAAGAACGTCGTCTTTGGCTTTGGGGAATGCTGATGTCATTTTTCACCATTTTTCTGACACTATACCAAACAAAGGATTCATCGAGAAAAGAATCGAGAAATTAGTCCCAATGGAAATGATTGTAAGTTGCAGCCCTAGGGCCAAGTAAAGATGTTGCAGATAAGACATAGTAGCAAGGGGTAACCCCCCCCCCCTTTATTCATGATAATTAGACCTAGTTATAAAGTAGGCTACAATTAAGCTGATGCATGTTGAAGAGGAGAGACAGAAGCTTTTGTTTGCTTCATCCCAGTATAATTCAAATCAAATCTTCCTCTTAAAGTGGATGTATTCTTATGACCACGGTGATGATGACTGACCGACGCACATCCCTATGCCCTTCTGAGAGATGACGAATGAGCGGCTCTAGGTGGGACGCAGTCTCGGGGAGGAGGATGAGGAGGAGAAACCCCTGGCTGCTGTGACAGTGACAGTTGCTTCTCTCCCCCCGGCCGCTTCAGCTTCTTCTCCATCATCACCACCACCACCACCACCGTCATCATCATCATCATCATCATCATCATCGCCCTCAGCAACAGCAGCTTCAGCTTCAACAGCAGCAGAAGCAGCGTCCATCGACGGCGCGGAGAACAAATAAGCAGCACGCACGCATCTTCAAGAGGCGCTCCGCTCGGAGGGGAGGATGGGGAAATGGCAGTTGACCAAATGTAAGGATCAAGAAATCAAACGAGGTCTTCTTTTATGATAAAAACCCGGGTTAACGCACCAACAGGAACTATCCAAGGAAGAAAAGGTAAGACGATATTAGGTTTTTCTTGCTGCTCTAAATGAATACTCGCCGCGCAAACGCCTCATACAGGACCGTCCTAAAAATATCAATTGATAACGATTTTAACATAAATTAGGCTTTAAATAATTCACTTGACACGATCTTGCATTTATTTATAAACCAAAGTTTTTTAAATCCAAAGGAGAAATTATGATTTTTCTTTGTCGAATTTCTAAAAAAAATCTTCTTTTTTTCTGCCAAAGATATTAAGCCGTTGTTAAATTGGCTGCAAGTGCTCACAGCATTGATTTGAGGTTTCTCTTCACACTCAAAAAAGATCAAATGTTTTATTTTCATTCAGCATCCATCGAGCTAACATTACATTACCTTCGTTTATTATTATTTTATAGTTATAGTGTAGGTTAATCATGCATAAGGATGAGCCATCGCGTCTAAGAGGAGAGAAGGCAAATAAGAGTATCTATCTGCCCCCTTGTGGTTTTGATTCATGCTGTATTAAGGGATTGAAAGAATGAATGAAGCAATAATAAAATATTTAAAATATTTATTAGTAACAATAGTATTTGATGCTAATCCCTTGTCTTTTCTTTTTAATATCATTTATTGAGTTTGCAACGTTTGGTAATCTCACCCTTAAAACAAATCTCGCTGTTTATTGGAAGCATTCAAAAAAAGATCTCATGACTGAAAAGACCATTCACACTATTAATTTAACCCTTTCACACATAACATTAACACATTGACACATTAACATTAACACTCCTTGTACCAGGGTTTGTTAATTCATGGTGTGCAACTCCATTCACGTCACAAGTGGCCCACATTCATGTATTGTCCCCTCTGTGGTTTCCTGTTATGTAATCTCATCCCCATCACACTGCATCAGCCTCAGTGTTTGCTGCTTGGTTTATATGAGCTCCCATGGGATATATATAGAAGTCACACAACGCAAGTGTGCGCCTAGAAAGAGTAAAAAGGTAAGCAAGATAGGGGTGATACAGCAAGTGTGTATTTTATCTATGTGCATGCAAGTGTGTGACTGTGTGTCAGCAGCACGTGTGTATTTTGTATACGTGTCAATGTGAATGTGTGTGTGTGTGTGTGTGTGTGGGGGGGGGGGGGGTAAGAAAATAAGTTGGGAATTATGCAAACATTTTCCCTCTGTTTTTGAAAAGCTCTGTTTTGACTGGTTAGGGAAATGAAATCAGACCAAAGCACAAAATGATTGAATGATGAATGATTTTTATTTCCTTTTTCAGATTACCCCATCTGACATATAAGTGAAACATGGATGTATCTTCATCGTCGCTGCAGTACGGATCAAAGAAGCGTGTTAAGATTCACCCAAACACAGTGACAGTGAAATATGCCACACACTTCCCCCAGCCTGGAGATGAAGGGTATGATGATGCACCCTCTTTTGAGGAGTTTGGCGCCTTCGCAGAAGCTAATGTGGAAAAGAGACTGGTGTCGGACAGCAAAGGTAGCAGGACTTTGTTTGGAACCATGGAGACCCAGCCTAAGCAGCCAAGTGTGCAAAAAGACAAGGGGGTTGGGGGCCAGCTGGCCAGCTTCGGAGAGGCAAATGTGTTGGCCTCGAGGGTGACCTGGATGGCCTTGTTTGGGGCAGCGGTGGCTCATGGTTGTGTGGCACTGATCACTCGTTTAGCAGCCGACCGCTCTAAAGTGCCCTCCCTCGAGCTGCTCTTTATCCGTTCTGTGATCCAAGTGCTGTCCATCCTGGTGGTCTTCTATTACCAGGAGGCCCCCTTTGGCCCTAAGGGCTACCGTTTGCGTCTCTTCTTCTACGGTGTGTGCAATGTAATCTCAATCACCTGCGCCTACACCTCTTTTGCTATAGTACCGCCCAGTAATGGCACCCTCATGTGGCGGGCTTCCACCACGGTCTTCAGTGCAATACTGGCCTTCCTGTTGCTGGATGAGAGGCTGGGCTACACAGATGTGGTCACAGTGGTGGGAAGCGTGTTCGGTCTGTGCCTGGTCATGTTTCCAAACATCGCAGATGAGGAGAAGTCCAGGCTGGGGTTTTGGAAGGAGGCCTTTGGCTACACAATGACAGTGATGGCCGGCTTGACCGCTGCCCTCTCCATGATCGTCTACAGAGCCATTAAGGAGCGCGTCAGCATGTGGACGGCACTCTTTACCTTCGGCTGGACGGGCACAGTGTGGGGGGCCTCCACCATGTTTATCATGCAGGAGCCCATCATCCCTCTGGACGGGGAGACCTGGGGCTATTTAATCGGGATCTGTACGTGCTCCACTGTGGCGTTCCTCGGAGTTTACTATGCCCTAAACAAGTTTCATCCAGCCTTAGTTAGTACAGTGCAGCACCTAGAGATCGTGGTGGCCATGTTCCTTCAGCTTATTGTTCTGAGGATGATCCCGTCCATCTATGACGTCATCGGAGGCCTGGTCATCATGATCAGTGTGTTCACCCTGACAGGAGTCAAGCTGTACAGGGTGAGCAAGGCCATGCGGCAGGATTATCAAGAGATCCTAGACTCGCCCATCAAATGAGTTTTGATATGTCAGTCTATTTGTTTACAATGTTGCTTGGTTGTGCAATTTAAAGAATGTCTGGATTTTCATCTGATGATTTTGTATTGTTGTGTTGTTGGAAGGGTGCCAGTTGTGTAACTAATGTCTTAATATTTGTGTGTGAAATAAAAGACAAATGTAATATGGTGGCTACGTCCCCCTGATAGTACTGCTTTGATGTCAAGTTGTGTGAAAGACCAAAATGTCAACAACAACAAAAAAAAAGACGTGTCAATTTCATTTTTGTGATTGCTTTTGCGCCAACATTTGAAACCATATTGAATCTGATCTTGTGAGTGGCAGTGTAAGATGATCATTTCCATGATATGCATCTTTTATAATAATAACATCAACAAGGTGTGGTGTATCCCTCTGTTGTCACACTGCCACAGATGTCACACTGTGTAAATGTCAGCCAAGAAATCATTCATACAAGGAATGAAAGAATAAAAATGAATACTACCCACGTTTCATAAAATAACTGGTATTGCTTTTCGTGCTCTGCTGCTCACCTTGTAATTTCTTCAAGTAAAAAGCCATTATAGAGGAAACAGCATATGAACCGGGGTGGATATTATATGGGAGATCAAACCTTATTTTGTGCACCAGAAAACTAGCAATCTGCATTATTCCATATTTGCTCCCAGTAATGTTTTGTGCCAGACTATACCTTTCACTGCTTTCTTACTTTCAATCCTCACATTTATATTTTACACCAGTGATTACCTCCCTGGGCGCTGCTTCTGTGTACTTTCAGACGCACATCAAACTAATACCCAGAGGCAGGTGCACTTTATTGAATTAAAGTCCCTTAACAAACATGAGATCATCTGCTTTTTCTGCACAGGACAATTCAGTGGCTCGCCAGCCCTGTTTCCTTTCTCTGCGTAGAGAGAACCAAGCCGAGGCTGCCTGTCTCTGTGCTTCTTTCCCAGAGGCGAAGCAACAGTTATGGAATGAAATAAAGACATAATGATGATGCACAGCAGATGAAAGAGGACATGTCGTGGTTCAAAATGTACACAATGTGGCTGTTTCACTAAGAGCCCAGCAGGTGGCATTCATAATCCATTCCATTACTCAGTCAGAGTAAGCTGAATACTTTATTACAGTAAATCATGAGGGCAATTCCTATATATCCAGTGGTTAATCATTTACAGCAGTTATTACATCAAAGTATGTGAAACAAGTGGCATGACACACTTCTTGCAATCCATTTATTTAGTGACTGGACAAATTTATGATCTGATAAAGTATAAATGTATGATTCACCACACACACAGAAGAGGTGTTGCTGAAATAATTCTGTTTGATGACAATATATAATCAGTGATGCCACAGCTGATAAAAGGGGAATAAATTACAAGCTCACTTAATTTACAAGCAAAAGCTGGCTACCATAAACACATATTATCAAACTGTTTCTTATTTTGTAAACACATTTTGTCTGTCATGGCATACTTTCTTAGAAAATGATATGCTCAATAGTTTAAGATTATTTCATATTTTTACAAAAGGTAAATAAACTGAGATAAAGTGGGTTTAGTCTCCATTATAAGTTGTATCATAGTCTTGTTTTGAGATGGAATTTTGGGTGTAGAAAGCAGAATACATGCAGAGGAGGCCCATCTGTTTGAGCAGGAAACAGATTGCATCCTGCAGTGAGCTGCACAACCTTCCAAATTACTCTGCAACCCTCTTCACCACAGAGACGTGTTTATTAGAAGTATCATTTCCCAGGAGGGGCCTGAATGGAATTTGATGATGACTTATTGTGTATGTTTGCGAGTGTCTGTATTTGTGCCGCACAGTACAGATGACAGGGCTTTTTTCTTTAATGAAAGACTCGATAAAACTTGGCTAACAAGACTTTCCAACTAGAAAATATATCTATTCCTCATATAAGGCCATACTTCACGTACAGGCAGCATATTGCCAGATGAACATTTAAGCTTTCATAAATTAGAAAAATAAGTTGCAATTTACTTTTGATGTGAGCTGACTTGTCATTTCTATACTTTTACCTTTCTTTATCAATTAAAAATAGATTTTAAAAAAAGGGCAAATGATCACTTTCACTAAATTACGGAGGATGACACCTACCACTTAGTGCTTTAAAGGCCTCCAGTGGGCTACATCTACACTTGAGCCAAATTTATAGGCAACACAAACATGTAAATTAATAGGTTATATCTGTAATACATCTCTCCATACATATGTTTCTTTTAGAGTAGTGATTATTTGGACATTTAGGCCTCACAAGGCGAATATCATGATGGATGCTCACAGGAACGCAAAACACCAGCAGCTGCAGTGTGATTGACTGACAGGGCCGCGGTCCAATCAACACGGAGTCGAATCCTCTGCAGCCAATTGGATGCGAGTGGGCGGGAACCTGCAGTGTGAACAGCTTGTGAGACTGCTGCTAGATAGCCTAGCTGTGCTAACTGAGCAATGACATGCTTTGATATAGAAATGCTATTCCAACGGGGCACAGCGGCGGCTCATCAGCTAGGCTTGTAGCTTGTTGGGAGCGGGGGGACGTAACTGGCTGCGAGCGAGGATTCTGGGCATTGAGTATTTCTCTCAGGAGATAAGAAGAGGTGGCTACCAGCAATCAAGGTAAGACACGGTATGAATCTGTGCTGCCACTGGCGGCGACGCTATCTGATCCTGGCCACCGCACTAACGTTTCTCACGAGAGCTACAGGCTAGCTCCACCGAGTAACGTTTTAAGTGACGTCGGCTAACGGCTAACCGTTAACACAGACAAAACCAGTCTGTCGCCTTGCCAACACGGCCAACGAACGGTTTACCCAAGCTGGCTCTAGCGGTTAGTTTGGCTCTAACCGAGATATTTGTAACCGTTAAAAGCATCTTTAGGGATGTGTTTTCTTAGCCAGGTTAACGGTAGCCAAGTTAGATAGCTTGTCAAGCTTAAGTTCACATAAAGATGAAAGCTCAGATAAAAAAAAAAACTGCTGCCCGACCTCTGAATGTGGCTACACTTACACGTTAACGCTTTTCATTTTAGGGTGAAAAACGGAGAGGACCCCTGAACGGTAGCCACAGTAAACGCGTTACAGTGCAAATTGCTTCTTCTAATTGACTGCATTCATTTTGCGCTGTTGCTTAAAGGTCCCATATCATGCTCATTTTCAGGTTCCTACTTGTGTTTTGTGTTTCTACTGGGACATATGGAAATGCTTCAATGTTAAAAAACCACATTATTTCCCCCCATACTGCCTGTCTGAATATGCCTGGATCCACTGTCCCACTGAAACCCTCCGTTTTAGCGCCTGTCTCTTTAAGACACCCTCCTAAAAAAGCCCAGTCTGCTCTGATTGGTCAGTGTTTATGAGTCTTCCACATCTGTGCTTTCGGTGTCTCTGCACCCCCTATTGCAGCCGGGGGATGACTGTAGCAACACCTTCTACCTATAGTATAGTTGTGACATCACAAGCGTACAGAAGTCCTAACGGCTTGTTTATAAGGGCTGTGTGCATTTCTCTGTTAATCTCTCACAGTATTTATATATAATATAGGACCTTTTTAACATATATGTTAGGTTAATTAATGCTTAAGTTTTAAGTTGTGCAGTGATTTGACCCAGCTTTGTCATGGTCCCGATGAATGCATTCCCTAACATTGACTTTTGATTCCCTGATCTTGTGTTAAACAGCCAGTTAGCTGTGATTGTACACACAGAAAGGTTACTGTAGTCAGTCTGTCACCTCTCATTTGCCTACTAACATGGCTTTTCGTAGATGCATTGAATAATAGATAATTATAAATGTAAATAAATGGTTAAACCTGTCTGTCAGTTTCCCAGAGTCCAAGGCGAGGTCTTCAGATCTTGTCACAAACGGAAAATATATTCTTTTAAAAATCGTGTATAAAGCACAGAAATCAGTTTGTCTTCACATTGGAGAAGGTGGCACCACAGAATGAGTGGTGTATTTTTACTAGGGCCAACTTCGATTTAAAGAAATTCTCAGTCAGCTAAAAGCACCACTTTTGCATGATTCAAATTCAAAGTGAGTGTTTCGGAAATAAGTCATTAAGCACGGAAAAAGCCTCAAAAAATGACTTCTTGACTGAAGAAATCTTAGTTGACGTAGACCAAAACGACTGCTTAGTCAACTGCATACTAGTAGGAAAATGTTAGCTTGCATTTACCTTGGGAGACCAGTAATTGGACACGCATGTACTGTGTAAGTGAAACTATTTTTGTTTGGGGCAAGATTTAAGATAATTGCTCCCTCTCTTTATCTCCAAACGTTGTTTCTACCTCACACAACAAAAGCCTGACTAAATGTCATGCTTCAGTAGCACAATGGCTGATAAGGCTGTATAATTGTTGGCAAGCCTGTGCCTTATGTTTGTGTGGCCTGTTACGAAACTTGTTCAACAGTACTGTGAAACCATCAGCAGATTAATATGGCTCATACTATCTCACAGATATTCATTTGGAGATATGCGGGTAGTTGGATGCGAGTGATTTAAAGGGGTAGCATGTGTCTTTCCAAATGCCACAGGGGGTTTTTGCAGCTGCTGAATAGTATAGTTTCTGTAATTATTGTCACACTGACAGACCTCTTCACAGTCTCTCATTAAGGTTCCAGGGAGGTGAGAGGGGGAGAGAGACATTTGGTCTGCTGTAGCTCTGTTCCCAGTGGGAGTCAGAGGGAGGATAAGCAGGGAGAAAAATGGTGAAGAACTGCTTACCAGCATGATTTCCTCGAAGGCTAATGTTGTATTTCTCTTGAGCGTTGAGGCCAACATGTGGAAATGGCTATTAGGAGACCCATGGAGAACATTTGTGCCCATCACGTTAAGGATCGAGGTCTCCCCCTGAACTAAAGCTGTTCCGCTGTGCGCGTTGATATTGCAGCGATGTGGCCCTGTTTATTTCGTACGTGTCCTATTTATAGCCCCCGTTGACTCAGATACCCTCTAACAATGCCTTGTTTGAATGTCACGACACTATAATCTTCGGGATATGCAATGATGAGCTTCTTTTCCTGCCCTTGCCTCTCTCTCAGTGCCTGCTATGTGCTCTCAGTGGCCTCAAGCAGCGAAGTCTGTCCTCACAGCCTAGAGAAAAATACCAACTGCGCATTTTTGTGATAGCCAAAAAATCTAATGTGGTTGAAAATTTCCCTGGTCAAATGACAAACCCAGAAATCTAATGTATTAATAGGCTTTAGATTTCTATTGAAATTGAGAAATGAGGGGGGATTTTTCTGTTAATCGGTCTCTCTTCTCTCACGTTATCTCCATTATCTCCGTTATTGCATATGCTCGCTTCCATTTCCTCATTTTTTTTTTTTTACAATTTTGTCTTTTTCTTGTCTGACATGCTCTCCGTTGACTGCTCATGTATATAGGCATGTTTGAACAGTCAATAACAAAGGTACTTTCTATGCGTTAACCAAGGTCACCTGCTGAAAAAAGGAACGGCAAGTGCACTTTTTTTTATCAAGTAGAGCATAAAGCAGCTCTGCAAGTCAAAGTCATCAAGCACTGAACAGTTGATGGTGTTTGGTGTGAAAACATTTGTTCTCACTTCTGTTAAAACTCTACGGTTTAGGCACTGCGGTTAAAATATTTGCTATCATTTCTCATTTGGAGTAAGTGATTTGACTTCCTCATTGTAGGAAGAAAGACATGTGCAGTTTCAGTGGTATTTTTCTCCATTAGGTCATTATGGTTCGGGGTTTTCTTTCAGTTGGTTTGTCGGTGTGAAAATGAGGATGTGTGTACAAATATCTGCACTGACTCTTATTGCTATTACAGAATTTCTTGTGTATCCATGACAAATAAGCAATGGTGTCATTATTAGAAGTGTTAATGTCTCCATTGACGAAAGTATACTCTACAGTACATACACTGCTATTACTGCCTATTCGGATGTCTGATGTCGTTCTAACTCCTGAATTTATAAAAAAAAGATTTGGTCGAGCTTGCTCTAAGATTTTGGAGGCTATTTAGTTTGTTTAGTGTAGGCTACCATACTCCACCTGGGAGAGAGCGCTGCAGACAAGTGAGAGGGAGGGTGCTAGTATCAAGGTTCTTACTTGTGCTTTCCAGGTAATCCCTGAAAGCACTGAAAGCATTTTAATTTGGTGTATTTGAGGTTTGAAAATTGCTTGGAATTCATTCAAACCACATTTTGAAACATGAAATTTGACTGTTCCTTTAATTTATCACCTTTCTGTAGAACCCTAACACAAAACACAAGTTTGGTTGTTTATAGTACAGTAATATCTGATTTAATGTGATGCCATAATCAGTATATTGTATATACTCTACTGTATGTACTGAAAATGAATGTTATTTACCACAGCTTTATGATGTTAGAAACACATATAAATGCTCTTAGAAATGATTGAGAAGTGCTTGAATTTGACTTTAGAAAAAGTGTGATACCAGATGTGATACAAAAAGCCCACTGCTGCAAAATGTACATAGCAGGAACCCCGGAGTTGCTGGTATTATTATTGAATAGATGCAACATACTTAAAAAAAAAAAAAAATGATGATTGAAGTTTTTCCTGGTAGGATAGGTTTGGTCATTGTGTTGCTTTCAACCCGTTTGTCCCAGTGTTTCTGTGTATGATCCTTCAAAATGGGCTAATAACATGCAAGTCATCTGTCTTCCTTTTCTAACTGTAAAAATAGGGGCTTTAAGTAAAATGACTATATTCTAAAATGACTCCCAGGTTCAACAAACACAGTCTGTTTTTCTGGTTCCTTTCCTATCAAACAACGTGTTAATTTGTGCAGACCCCATATTTTTTTGTGGCATCACCACCATGCAGTCTGAAATGCCTCCCACTCTCAAGATGCTCATACACAAGTTCCAACACGTGGCCCTCGCCCTCCCAGACTTGTGTCCCAAGTGGTTTGTTTAGTCCTATTGTGACAGCACCCTAGGGCTCATATTTGCCAGGATGTACGAAGACAAGACAAGAGGAAGCCAGTGTATCCATTTCATCTCTCTGACACAGGCTGAACGGGATTATTTTCTTGCGGTTTACAAATGATCAGCTTTTTTGACTGCAATAATGGCTTTTTTACAGAAGGCTGCAGTTGTAACAAGGTATACAGCTCTATTACATTACATAGCCAAGCATATAATCTCTTTTACTCACTCCTCAATGCTACTAGTCGTGTTAGATCACACAAAATCAGCCTACAAACATATTTTACTGCAGTACTTGACATTAGGATCATCCTTCTTTGTAAACTTGGATTAGTCATTGGGAAATCCCCTGAAGCTCCAAGAGCTGGTGAGGTAACCAGAAGGGTTATTTTGCTGCTCCCTTGATCCCAGATTGCTTGGATGTGGCCATCATTGGACCTGGTAGCTATAAGCAAACAGGCCACCCAAAACAACAACTGGCAACTAGAAGGGTGTGGTTGTGGATCTGAAGGTGGGGTCTGAGGAAATGAATGATACAGAAGTATTATGTTCTGGTGTGTATTTGCTTACAGAGATGATGTAGGCTAAGGGCGCACTCACATGTGCCATTTGTACTGTGCCCAAGCACGAATGATGGCTAAAGTCTACTTCGTTTGACCAGTGTGAGTACAACTGTTCCGTGCCTTGGCACAGCACGCTTCCTAGCCGTGTACTAGTTGAGAGAGGCAGGCTTTAGTAAAGCACGGATGCACACGCACGAGCGCTGACGGCGGTCCTGAGACTATCACGGTGTTCTGAGGTGGAGCGTTTACTGCAGATTTTGTCAGATGAAAATATTCAAGAACAGTTGGACAAAACTAAATCTCCGAGGGGTGATGACCTATAAGCATGAAGCATTCTTGTTGAGGCCCAGATAGTTTAAAGTAATGTGAGTGCAAGTGGGCCTAGGCCGGGGGGAGGGGGGGACAATCACGCTAAAGCACAGATCATCTGGGCCAAGTGTGAGTGTGCCCAAAAGGTGCTTTCAGATCGGACGCGATAGAAGCAATTGCATACAAAGTCAATCTACATACTACGTGATTTCAACGGCCGGCACGTTACTTGGGACGGACGTGATTTTCCCATCTATCGCGTCCAACGTGCTGGTTGAAAATATTGAACCTTTCAGGGAAATTCAGTGATGCTGTTGCATGTCAGCCAATCAGCATTGAAATTGCTGTAAGCGTAAAGCATAAAGTTGTCCTTGATAACATGCAGGGCATCACCCAAGCCGCCTTTGTTTATTTATTGCAAGTGATATCGTTATCACAATATTTAACAACCTTATCACATATTTTCCTCACTGTGCAGCCCTAAACTCATTTAGTTTAAATCCTGAAAGGTAATAATTAGATATGGTGAGTCTGGTTTATACTCACTATTTATTTCTGCAAATACTAATCCAGTGGTCTAAGACAAGTTCTAAATTTAGCCTGTTCTACAGCATGTTTCCTACAAGCACTTTGGTTATGTAATTTGTCGTGGTGTATGATAGTGGTGCTTTGATCAGGCTTTTCAGGGCCGATAAAGATCACTGATTTATTTGAAGATTTTGTTTTTGTTTTGTTTCTCAGCAATGACTCCATATAAGAAGCCAGTTGAGTTGAGACACAAAAAAGGTATCTCAACCTGTTTTCCAGCCCAGCAGTCAGTTCACCAAATGCCATCTCTCTGTGTGCTAGACAGCAACATCACGTTGTGTGAATTGGAGACTATGCAATCGTAATGAACAGGAAGTAAAAATGGGGAAGTGAAAGCACATTTCAGATTTGCTTGTTTATTTGGCTTATCTACTATGATCAGTGGTATGACTGTCAAATTAATCAATGCTTGATGAAAGATTGATACCATGGATTTGAATAAGGAATAGTCCGTGTGATGAAGTTCAGTACAAGCAATAAAATATATTTTGTTAGCCTATATGATTTAGATGAGATTCCCCTAGAAGATTCATAAATACTGCTCTTGTTTTTTAAATAATTAGTCAGTACAGTATGTCAAAGTGGCCAGGATAGATTTTGCGTGCAATTTTTTTTTTTTAAATTTTGTGGCTTAATTGCTCTAAAACATATTTCAGTGGCATTTGTGTATGCTCCTTGCAGATTTGTTTTGAGCGTAGAGCAGTCCTTTTGATGTCAAGTTGCCCTAAAAGAAAGCTTGAAACTTTTGGTGTTGGTTGTTGCTACGAGAGTCGATCTCTGGCAATTCTCAAAGGACATGAGCCCCGGTCTATTTTAGGCCATTCCCAACTACTGAGGGGGATCCCGAGGGGCGGATAACCAACTGCTTTCACACAGTCATGAGCCTATATGCATAGCCCAGAACACTAGAGGCCCCTGTCCTTAATTAAGTTTTAATGATACTGGAACAATACAGTTTTTTATAATGGGGAACATCATATTATCTCCCAGCAACGCCAGTGTTCAAGTTTAAATTGTATCTAATCTCTCTTAACTGAGGTACATTACATGCATCAATACAAAGATAAGTTATCTGAACTCATAGGTCAAGCCTGCACACTGTCAGATTGCATCACGTTCCCATCATCCGGTCACCCCTTGTGTCCACACTTCCTGTCTCACAGCTGGCCTGCCAAGTCTCCCATGACCCTTTGCTGCTCTGCTCCTATTTTGTTTAGAGTGAATCTAGGACAGCTGGGATGAGATGCAGTCTCATGGGTTTTAGTCGCTGTGGTGCGACTTGAAAAAAAGAGCACACGCGCATATTCCTCCGTCCGCCGCCGTCCTGCACTGTCCAATTGTTAAGCCAGACCTACCCTGTGGTCAAAATGTGAGTTTTGGTGTAAGTTGGAGGAAGTGCAGCAGTGCCAGAGGGGCTGAGTGAGCAGTAAGCATACAGAGCACATTCCAGAAGGCAGCAGAGGCTGTGATTTTAGCAGGCTGTCACAGGGATTAGGTTACTCTGTCTGCCTCTGTGAGCTCATCTTGTTTCTGTCTCAGTGCCTCAGCAATCCTGTCGAGCAGTGGTACTTTTTGCTCCCGCAGCGCAGAGCGACAAGGATCCATAATTGTTCTCCTAGGCTTGTTTAGATTATATCCAGTTGTTGTGACATTATTGTCACAAAGAACCTGCGGTGTTAGTCTGGTAGATCAAGTCAGAGCCATTCACCGGAATCCATGCTGGTGATCACTAATACTATTCCTGTTCTGTCTTCCTCATGCATATCTCTAGTATTATATCATGTATTACCACACGGGCCACAGGGTGTGCTCTTTGACTAGATCTCCACTTTTCCTACAGAGACACAAGGGGTTGTGGCAGCATCTGTTGACTGCAGGATGTGGTCAACCTATGTCAGTGTTGTTTCATAGTAACATCACAAAGTTGCAAACTGCATCTCTATTACACCACTGATGTGCAGTTGTTGTGGTTTGTGGTTTACAGTGTTAGTTACGCCTAATTTTAATTAACTAGAAGAAAAGGTATTCTCTGATCTAAGTAGTATTCACAACCATATGCCTTTTTAACTATTAAATATAACCGTGCCAGAGTTGGATTAGTGGTCTTTTGCTGATGGGAAACTGTTGTGACCAGTGTACGCACTCTTGAGAACAGAAGTGGATGACTGATAGTAACACTGGTTGTCCTGTCACTGGCCTGCAACTACTACTTTGGCAGTAGATAAGATGGGCCCACTCTATCAGCTTGGTATTTAGTAGTAGTAGCCCACTTGTGCATGACACAAGTAGGCTCGCCTATTTATCTGTTCTGTGGTATTGTTACTGCACATAGGACACCAGTTATTTATTTTTTCAAATCAAATCAACCTTTATTTAAATGGCGCTTTTCATACAGAAAAGTATCGCAAAGTGCCTTACAGAGATGTACAGAAAAAGAGAAACAAAAAAAATCAGGAGAAGAAAGTTAAAAGAACCCAACCCTCCCACCCCCACAGTCATGCACAGAGACATACACAAATATGTATACGTTCATACACTCATTCACACATACACACACAGACACACAGACACACACACTCACACCTACACAGACACTAACTGTCACTACAGAGACATGGCCGGGCAGCGAGACCTGAGGTACAGAGGAGGCTGTCTTAGCTAGAGCTGTCACAGGTAAACCATTAAATTGATCCAAATGATGATTATTCAATCAACAGAAAAATCACCACCACTATCATAGTCAGTTATCTAAGTTTAAAACTAGCCATGTTTGGTTCCAAATGTGAGGATTTGCTGTTTTTTTCTGATTTACTTAATTGTTAAATTAATATTGTTTTGTTTTGGACTGTTGATCGGACAAAATTAGCAATTTGAAGAGGTTATCTTGGAAATTGTGATGTTTGTTTTTCACAATTTTCGGACACTTTGTAGACTAAAAAATGGATTGATTTATAAAAAGTATAATCTAGAGTTTCTTAAATGATGTAAATGAAGTTGCCATTTTTGGTGTTCCCTTACCATAGTATTTGCTGTAATGAAGTGAGCTGCTGTTCAGATAACATCAGTGTAAATTAAATGCATTCTGAAACAGACGGTGAACCACTGGAACGCTCTTATTGTAAAACAGCTACAGGAAGCGCTACCTTAAATTGCAGTCATTCTTTTTGTTCAGTCAAAAGCTAGATATCAAGATGGGGGCATTCTTTTGGTGCTTTTCTGTCAGCATATCAGTTTTGCATACTCGGACAGAGGAATAGTAGAAGAAGACGTAGCCGCAGTTAGCTGGGAAAACCCTGAAGTTACCACCCGCCACCAGATTTGACCACCTGTCTACCATTGCATGTGGTCGCCCTTGTTGACAACCACAAAGCGCATGCATACAGATTCTGTTTTTGCTTTATGTCTGGTACCCAAGTTATTTTCAGAGTTGGACTTGCTTCTTGAAAACATCTATACAAGCGGTTGCTGATTACAAAGACCATATGATATATAACAGGGAGCAGTGATTTATTACATGATTACATCCGTGACAGACTTTTTAGTAATCACTAAAAAGAGCTTTTCACACAAATCGATCATGTCAAACAGCTTTATTTATTATTATTTTTTTTTTTTACACATGTCTTTCAAATGTTGTCAGATTGTCAGACAGGAGACAGCATTGTAGATGCTGTCCAAGTTGGACCTAAGACGGGTATCAGACCACATTTGGCCCGTAAAACCTTGGTCTGTTTTCAAGATAACAGAAGGCTGCTATAAATCGGATTCTAGCGTGTTTGCTCAAATAGAAAACACATGAAATTGTTTGATTTAAGAGTAGTGAATGATAAGCCTATGTTATGAGAGAAAGTTAAAACAAATGGAAACGCAAAAACGATCAGACTTTGGTCAGACTTTCTGAACTTAGATCTTACTTAATATGCACTGTGGTGTTTGTGATGGATTGGGTACCTGTTTATTCTGCCAGGCGGCAGGGTAAACGGAGATCCACTGTGGATATGACACCATTTGAGCAGTTTGACCTGTCTGACCTTGTGTTTAGTTCTCTGGAGTGGCGAGTGGCTTTGGCTCAGTCTGCAGCTGTGCGATTAGCTTAGAGCATCTGTCGCCCAACTTTTTGATCCTCCCTCACATCTGCACTGTTGTAAGTCACTGCTGTGTCAATGTGCATTTAGTGCACAGCCACCCTAGATGCGGGGTGGGGGTTTATAGCAGTTAAAGAAGTGAGACTAGATGCAGTGTGCATTCTGAAAATGGGAGAAAGCTGTGAAAAGGTTAGTCCTACATTGATGATTCTTTAATGCACTGGCAGGAAGAGTAGAAAGTGGGGAAAATAGATGGTAAGGGAGGGATTTTTGTAAATGGAGAAGAGCACATACTATACACATGTCAGCCTCTTTGGCAGACAGTTATCCAGCCCAGCCCAGCCCAGGGAGTGGAGAGATTGTTGCCTTTTGTCTTAGTGAAAGAGGCAGCACTCGAGGAGAGTAAATCAGCTCTTTGTTTTTGTGTGCCGCTCCCGAACATGTCTCCCAGTGTTTATTAATTTAATTAGACATGGAAAAGGAGCAGGCAATAACATGCCATGAGATAAAACCACCCGATACACACTAATGTTTTTGGTTAACACAGTCAACAGCACCCCACAAAGGGGAAAAATAGCCCAGATCACTAATGCCCCCCTTAAAACTTGTTATATGAAATGCAGAGATGGTTTGGTTTCTTTACGTTACACATTTTAGCTTAAGGCTCCATGTCTCATCCACCCTTCTTTTTATGTAGAGGGGGAATGAGATGTGGCACTGTTTTGTTTTCTGAAATGATGACCCATCTCATCAACATCTTGACTATTTCTCCAGAAAAAGCCTGAGTAAAGTTCTTCTGGGCTTATATACTTATTTACTTTGCTCCTCTTAGTTAATCATGCTGCAGGTTAGCTTCGCCCCTTATGTTTGCCCAAGATCAGTTTCAGGGCCTTTCTCAAGGCCAGCTAGACACAAAAAAAAAAAAAACCCAAGAGCTCTCAATCAATGAGGTCAGTGTCTGGTCCCTGAAGTCAGTCGAGGGGGGAAAGGTGAAACTCCATCCACTCCCGTGACATCAGAGCAGCTAAACAGCCACTTTGATAGTGCTCACTCCTCCACTGCTGCGGTATTAAGCTAAGCATAGATGTGCTGATGGCCGCATGGGTCATGAGACCGGTTGTTGTGAATGTGCTCATTGTTAAACACAAACAAGTTTGGATTGTGAATCAAAGTACTCCCAAATCATACATTTAAAAATGCCTGGGGAACTTGAAATTTCTTGTGATAAGCAACATTGCAAACAATGGGTGCTTGAAATGTGATTCACATAATCGCAGCATTTGCAAACGCTGCACACGTAGGAATATTTATTAGCCTGTGCTAAATTTAAAGCAATATCCTACATCATTAGTGCTCAGCAAGAGCTTCACTCGCTGACGTAGCCTCACTGCTGACGCACAGTGCCCCTCTTCTTTACTTCCCTGTTACAGTCATCTTTGCCATCTATCTCTTCACAGGTTCTTGGTTGATGCCTTACACAATAGACAATGGCTAGACTGCTTTAGAATCATGCCCTCTGTAAATATATGAACAATGTGGATACTGAGAAATTGTCTCCATACTCTCTGGCTTGTGTGAGTGTTGAAGACTGAAAAGAATAGTAATCTTTATCTGTTATTTCAAGAGGACAATTGGTGGGGGAAATTCTGTCTGAAGAGACTAAACTGTTGAAATGATAGCTGGCATTTCTTCAGGAGTCTGGCCCAGCTGTATTATATTTGAGTAACACTGCCCATAGCTTAGCATGAATATGCCATTAGCACAGGGCTACATGGACAAAGACCTTTAGGTAACTTAAACAGAAATACAGATACAAGCTTTTGAGTATTATTAAGGCGTCTTTGGGAACATTTTGAGAAGAGTCAATTTGTAATACTCCTGCATTCTCTCTGTTCTTTTCCTAGGTCTACAGGGAAGTATCCGAGCCCTTGAAGTTCTCAGCTTTGATGCAGTGCAGGTAAAGCTATCTATATTCAAACACAGTTTCTAAATTTACTTTTGCCGTGTCTCTTACGTCATGACTATGTCTGGAGCAAATGTCACAGTTGAAGAATAAAATGTGCATGAAGGCTGGGCAGATAAGACCCGAATAAGTCTTTTAGTTTATTTCCTATTTGTGTTTATGAAATCAAATGCACGCTGACGTGTCATTATTGTAAAAGAGGGGAAACAAATGTCACCATTGCCCACCACCTCCACTTACCAATTTCCTGGGGGAAACCCTCTCTTTTAGCCATCATGTTGTCCTCATTATTCTGATACCAATATCAGTATCAGAAATGCCTCCGATACTGCCTAAAATGCTGGTATCAGAATTGCGAGTATGCAAGTCTATGCGCAAATCAAATACCACGCAATTTATTTTCTTTAAGACTAACTGTCAAACTGGATAGTCAAATTTTTATGGCATCCACTCTCTGTATGTAATTGTTCATGTTTTATAATGGATTTGACCTGAGGTGGTATTGGATCAGTACTTGGTATTGGCTTATACGCAGGTTTCGGTATCTGGAAGGAAAAACTGGTATTGGAACATCTCTAAATACCAGCACTGTTCCAGATTCCATTGTATAATAGAAACACATTTTGCTGAACAGTAAGTTGAAATTTTCTGTTTTATGTAGAACATTCATTCTAGCCTGTCTGACACCCGTTCCTTTTCTTCTCCTCTTTTCTGCTCCTCTTTGCCTCCAGTGTACCAAGTGCAAGATGACGGAAGAGGTGATTGTCATCGCCAAGTTCGACTACATGGCCCAGCAGGACCAGGAGCTGGACATCAAGAAAAACGAGCGCCTCTGGCTCCTTGACGACTCCAAGTCCTGGTGGAGGGTTCGAAATGCCACCAACAAAACAGGCTTTGTGCCGTCCAACTATGTGGAGAGGAAAAACAGTGCCAGGAAAGCTTCTATTGTCAAGAATCTCAAAGACACACTCGGTAAAACAAATCAGTTGTGCGCTCTTCAGTTTGCAAGTGTTGAATTCAACTTGTGATGGTTTGATAAGCACATTAAGTTTGCACTCTCCAAAAGTCTGTTTATTTTAGTTTTAGGAGCTCACATGATCACAGTTAACCTGTATTTGTTCTCTAAACATTTCTACAGCTTCAGTCACTCATAACATCTTTCTGATGGAAACTGACTTGCTTCGTTTGACGTACACAATTGCTTATTATTGTTCAACCTTAGTGCAGCAGCATCAGAGAGCATCCTTCATCTAGGCCAGCGGTGTCTCAGTTTGTTTTTGACCACATTTTTGTGGTATCTAATGTATTGAATAACAACCTCCACAGGAAGATGGTCGCAGGCTGAAGTCTGATTGGTTGATGGGCTGAGAGCTACTTTCTTCTCACAGTGCACGTAGACTGAAGCTTTAGTATATGATTGTGGCGTCTATAGTGTAGTGTCTAATCTAACTTGGCGTTTATCTGTTTGGTCTTGAAGCGTTGGCCCAGGTAAGTCAGCTTTATATTTCTTTTATCCTTCAGAAGTTTTTTATTGGTCAATATAGATGCAAACACAAAAGATGCACAAAAGATAAAAAGTTTTGTTTTGTTGACCACTGATTCAAATATCTCCTACCCTTTTTTTATCATGAACGGAATTGATACGGCACAGGTGTTGTCTGCTCTGTCAACGCAGCAGTAATATTTCCAAGCACTGCCATTTGTCAAGGACCTTGTGCTGCCAAATGTGACTGTGTTTGTAAGCCAAGGTTACCATTTGTCTGAGCTTAATTCTTCTCAATGACAGGCACTCATGATAATTTGGGATACAGACTCTGACGACTAGCATCCGGTCTGAAATACACTGGTATTTGTTATCCCTATGGTTTTGCGTTTTGATCATTTATTCTGTTTTTTTTTTTTTTTTAAAGGAGAACTTCTTGTCTCAGGTTTCTGATGCTCTTCACACTCTAATCTACAATATGTTCTGCTCTGCAGGGCATCGTTGTCTCAGTTAAGAGCAAGATGGGAATGTTTGTTGGTGTACTTTGGTCATAGGGTTAGGGTTATGTTTGTTCGGGCCAGATCTCATTAGATTAGATAAGAGAGAATTTAAAGGTACACCAACATGAAGGCTATTTTTTAATAAAGGCTATGGGTCGCTGTGGTTGTGATTTTAACACAGTACTTTATAATAATTATCTGCGGATGGGATCATGTGTCCATGCATGTGCAAGTGTGTAAATCTGTCCATCCACAGCTAATCTCGCATACTACAGGACCCTGGCCCCTCGTGGTTTCCATGATTCATAATTTTTGAAAAACCTTATTCATTGACTGCTCTGTTTTTATTCCGTCATTGACTGTTATCTCAACCAGCAGTCAGTCAAACCAGCCAGTAGAACTGCAGTGAACTGCTTCAGCTTGGTATCTTGTTTCTGCTAGCGACAGTGTTTGTGGCGGTCACCTTTTATTGTTTTTTATGCTTCTTACGGACCGTGCGGTGTGGTGGGCACGGCCCCCGCAAATTTCTGGTGATTCATATTGATTGCAGTCTAAAGGGCTCCAGGAACGGACCTCCTCTTCTGTACTCTTGCTCTGTTGAAAAACTGTGAATCTGCGTATATGCTGGGCCAATCATTGCAACTGCCTACCACATTGGTACAAAATCTTGAAGGTTCACGGCTCAGCGCTCAGGCTGCAAGAAGCACGAAACGTATTTTAGTGTTGGTGGATTCTTTTGTTGGCCTTTTTCACTTTGAATTAAACATTTTACATTGCTGGTACCTAGGAATTATCCCTGCCCAGATTTACACCCAAAGGGAAGAAAACTGTGGTTTATATTCATTCAATCAAACATTACAGCATGGGCCACTTAAAACATTCAGTAGTTCTGTATTACTATTGCAGTTGTATTGTAGTCATAATTGTAAGTTTGTGTTCGTTTGTGGGCCCATTTGACAAATGCATAACATTAGACCACACTTGTGGGACTTGAGGTAGCCTTATCTCCTTTGCTCACTGATGTCGTGATGATGACGTTCCCGTCTGTAGGGTGACCCCCTGCGAGGAAGCCCTGGGCCCTAAATCGGCTTTACGTTGCACGGAGGGACTGAAGTACTTCTAACCAGAAGTGTGTCATCAATTTGTTACTGTCTCATACACTGCAGTGTTTGCAAAACACTTATCTGTTGGACATGTGCGCTGTGTCTTCCTGTTAGCTGCACAGTGTTTTTTTTTGTTTTTTAACAACTCGTGCGGAAGTGTTGTGGTGAGAGGAGACTGACATTCAGGCAGCGCTGTGTGCTACAATTCTTTTTATATACAGCTCATTTTTTTTGTTACTAATAACACCAACTTTAATATACAAGACATTTCCTTATTGTCATTGCTGGACTCAGGCATGTAAACTATTTAACTGCTGCACTGTTAGTCTGTCTGGTCTGTTTTTCCTTTTAAACCTGGGGTAGGCAGTTAATTGCTGATGAGCAAAAAATCTATATTCTTTTATCATTTTGTTATTCAATTGTTCCGAGACAAAACTAGACTTCTGCACCACCTCAGCTTTCAGGCTTAAGAAAATCTAGCCTGTGACGGGAGATTTTGACCAATGGCAGATCAGCAGGAAGAGGTCTTACTTTGCTTTTTACCTACTGTGACGTTTAGAGTAGGTTTATTTGTCTCTTATGTGTTTTTTTATCTTTATGACGACCAATTTTAAAATTTTTCCAACAGAGTGAGGACATTTTGGCTCCCTTTTTTAAAGGCCGGTTTGGGGCTTAATACTGAGGTTTAAAGGTCCAGGTCTGATTTAGGTCAGGGTCAGGATGTTAGTTGTGATTTTTAAAAGAATGTATAATGCCAATGAGTGTTCTCACCAAGATAGCTGCACTAGAATCTGTGTGTGTTTGTTTGTGTGTGTGTGTGTGTGTGTGTGTGTGTGTGTGTGTGTGTGTGTGTGTGTGTGTGTTGGGTGGGGGTATGTGTTGTCATGCACCACAGCCACGAGCCTCCCAAAAACTTCCCACCTGTCACTACATCCATTGATCAAATAACCTCAGGTGAACAGCTGCACGACACACAGACACACACACACACACACACACACACACACAGGCTCAGGTCTCACTCACACAGAAACCCAATAAAACACTGACTAATGTAAAACATGAGAAACAACTGAGCCTCTTTAAACACTAATACAATCATAGAAAGCTTGTAAATGCGTCCCCTTCATTTGTCCTTTTTATGATCTATAAGTAGAATCAAGTCATTTTAATTAGAGCATTGTTGTTGGTTGTGTTGTTCTTATACACGTGTGGGAGAACAATAAGAGAAACAGCCGGATGACTACACTTTCAAATGTTATGTGGGAGGAAAAATGCATCTTTTCTTTTTTTTCTTCTTTGAACAAGCCTGTTGCTGGGTGTGGAGTGGTGTCATCATTTGAAAGAATGTGTGAGGGTATGATCTGTCTGCAGATGGCTGTGTTTTGGTGTGCGTGTGTGTGTGTGTGTGTGTGTGTGTTTTAAAGACTCATGTTTCCTGAGTTTGTTTTAAAGTTTGGAGTGTGTCTCTACCAACAACTGCAGTCATGCGACACTGAGCTCTCACTGACTCACTGGGGCGTTCCAGCGTCCCCACGGATCCTTACTGAGTGTATTTTTTAAGATCGCTACCCTCTTAGAAATACCAATCTGCTGCTTAATGTTGATGAAGTAGCTCCTTCACTTTCCCCCATCTCGCTCCTTTTTTATCTCTTTTTCTTTCTCTTGGGTCTGAGCTTCAACCCCCTCCCTCCCTCCTTCTTCCCCTTTCCATGAGGCCTCTGTACTCTGCCTTCCAGAGCTGGGCTGGAGGCCTCGCTTTCCCACTCTCTCATTGGCTGAGCCTGACCACATGGTCATGGAGTGGGCCGCCCTGCTCCGCTATCCGCCCAGCTCTCTGGGTGTTCACATGGAATAACTCTACATCTGCAGTGGGAAGAGAGAGCAGGGGCCGGGGAAGAGACAGAGAGAGGGAGAGACAGCGAGCCCAAAATGGACATGGCTAACCTATTCAAACATTTCTTTCGTGAGTTTTTCCCTTTCCTCGTCTTCTGTAGATCCTCGTGTGTTGTTTTTACAAGTGGTGTAGCAAGCTTTTATCTGAAGTTTAAGCACTTTTTTTCTCTCTCTCTTTGACCGTGCAGCAAGAGCAGTTCTCAGGTTTTTTTTTCTTTCGGTCTTTCATCTTCCCTTTCTGATTTTTCACTTTGGTTGTAAGTCAGCTTCGGCTTCAAGTCAGCCAAATGAATGTGTCATATTTAGTGCAAGCGGAAAGTGATTTCTGTGCTAACACGTTGTGCTGGCAGAAAGAGAGAGAGAGAGAGAGAGAAGGGTGTCTCAACAGCTTTTTGAGACTGTGTCTGTGTGAGCGGCTGCAAAGGCTGGGTGGATATGCTTTTGAGAAGCCCTCTGCTGAGCCGAAGCCTGTAATTGCCTCAGCAATCCTTCTCTGTCTGTTTCTTTTTAACACACACAGTAATCCTACTCCATTTTTTCCCCTAGCATTTGTCCTAGTGAGTGGGCTGCAACTCGGTGGATTACATTATCATGCTTGAAGACCCCCTCTCCACCCTGTTTAGGAATATCTCAAGACATAGCCAGAGTCTGTTTTCTTTTATGCTACCCTCAGGGCGAGCTCGCTCAATCTGGGAGGGTCCCTCCACCCCTCCAACCCTCCACCAGTCATGAGCTACAGTTGAAGGGACGCGGGGTGCTCATGTAGAACACTGTAGTCATTGTGCTGAGAGGAGCAAGGGGTCTGTGCTGATTGATGGGACCCGAAGCTCCCATCTCCCGCACCTCGCTCGGTTATCAGAGGAATGTCATTACCCCGGCAGCTCCGTGGGCCGTGGATACTTTACAGCCACACTGACACACTTTTTCAAAAGGCCCTGGCGTACACCCATGCTGTAATCTCACCTTGTAACTGTTGAGTGGTATCTCCTGTCTCTGTCTATCTTCCATGTGTGTGTGTGTGTGTGTGTCTGTGTGTGTGTGCCCCCACTGCCTGTAAAGAATCCAGAGCGTGTAAATGGCTGAGAAGAACATAGAGATGAGCTAACAAACCCTTTGCTTGTGTAAACTGAGAGCTGTTAGTCTCTTCTCTCTCTCTCCCTGTCTTTCTCTTTCCCCTCCCTTTTTGTTTTCCTGTTTCTCAGCCTCCCCAGCGAGCGGAAACTCTAATTTGAGCCACATTTCTCCCTGAGTGTTGGAGGAGTGCAGGCCAGAGGAGGAAGTGAGAAGTTAGAAGGAAGTTGAATCATTGTGCGGGGTCTGTCTGTTTGACTTTCTGGCAGTCTCTGTCCCTCGCTCCCTCATTCCAACTCCCTCTTCTTTTCTCCAAACCACTGCTCACCAGTCCAGAAAAGCAAACAGCCGTATCGTAATTAAGAGGTTGGGGAGAGAGTCGTCAGCATCACTCAGGCCTTAAGATGTTCTTCTCTTGTAAAGCTGTCCGCTCATCTTTGTTTTCATGTGTCTTCTGCCATTAAGAATTGCTTAACAGGAAGTGAGGAGTGGTTTGGGCTTGTTGAAGACAAACACGTTGGTAGAGAACAGTGGAAACATCTACAGCACAGCTTCCCTTTTCTATTGAACCTAATGGTTGACTAATTGATTAGTCAATCGAAAGGAAAATCAGTCGGCTTCTCTTTTGACGGTTGAATAATAATTTTAGGTGTATTTTAAGCAGAAATGCTGAACATTTGCTACATTTTGAAGTAATAGTAGTATAGTAAACTGATTATCTTTGTAACTTTGGAATGTTTTTTGGACAAAGTAAGACATTTGAAGACATCGTCTTGGGTTGTGTAAAAGCGATGTTTCACAGTTTTGTGACATTTTATAGACAAAATAAGTAATAGTTTAATGAAGATTTTCAATAAATCAATCAGTAATAAAAATGACCATTAGTTGTAGCCATAGTTTACAGAACGAAGATAATGTCCATCGCAGCCCATCTTCAAATGTCTTATTTTGTCCAAGCAACAGTCCAAAACTCAGAGTTATTAGTGTATTATCATGAATGATTAAGAAAACCAGAACATTTTCCCATTTTACTACTTGGAACCAGTTCATTTCATAATATAAATAATACTAATACCTAAATCTAATCTATTCATCAAAATAGTTCTGTGTCAGAGTTTTAAGTCCATGCCATGTGTATAGCGGACTATTCAACCTCAGTATGTTTTTGTTATTGAATGACGTGTAGCACTGATTATCAACATGTCAGAGAGCTGGCAGCATGTGTTTGGTCAGTTTCATAGCCTAGTTTACTTATGTTTTATTGGTAAGTTTCTGATTAGAAGGTTTTTTGCTTTGTGTAGCTTGTCTTAAGACAAAAAAATGTTTTTTTTTAGCAAAACATGTCTTAAAGTCAAGTATCACGTTTATTACCAGTACCAACTGATACAAAAAAAATCAGGTTTCATGTTGGCACATACTGTTTTAAATGACACCCAGCCCTAGTCATTACATTGATCTTTGAAGGGGGATCTCTCTGTTTGGTTTGCAATGCTAACTGCACCACTGTTTCCCTAAAATACAAGTTATATTTGATTATTCAATACAGTCAGTCATGACATCTGTTGCTTTACAGGCGGAGCAAAGGGACAGTCATACGGATGGCTGATGTTAAGGAAGTCTTTTGGTCCTAAAGTGAGGGGAACCCAAGATATAATGCTCTCCAAATGTAGGTCACCAGAGTAGAGGTTAAGAAAAAAATAGGTCACCTGAAAAAAGAAAAGTTTGAAAATGACAGTTTGAGAGTGAAAAAATCATTCCAGAGTTGCTGCAATGATGCAAAAGTACACAAATATCAGTAGCCAGGCTTAGATCCACAACCAGGAGGATTTTATAAACAAAGTTAATAATTTGTATTCAACCACCTTCTTTTACTATTTGGCGTAGCCCCTGACAGTAATGCTGCACTGTCCAGAGCTGTAAAAACCAAATGGAGCACTGTGCCTCCATCCCTCCCTCTGCTCCGTCACAGAGACTGATGGCTGCCTGCTTTTGAAGTCTCAGACGGCTGAAGTTGAAAGAGCTTTGCATGTTTCCTGTACAGCTATCAGTCAGCCATGTTAGCAGCTTGATTGAAGCTGTAGTCTTAAAAGGCACCCCAAACCATCCCCATTGAAGAATATGCCAACTCGCTCTTGTGTGTGTTCCCTTTAGTTAGGTTGACTCACTCTTTCTTGACTTTACACGGTGTTATTACATTTTATGTGTATGAGACTTACACATAACCTCCATATGGCTGGAGGTTTCTCTGTTGCTCCACATGTCTGGTGAATGCTAGTCGCACATTGTCAGAGTTTAAATTGCCATGGACACAAAGAGAATAGACATTAAGATTTGATAGGAACTCACCAGCGTGGTACTTGGCAAATTATAACACACTTTTTTGGCTCTAAAATATTTAATTTTTGTGAGCAAACAAGCCGTTTCACTGCTGCTAAACTTGCCCCAGTGATCATGTTGTGTTCCAAGTACGGGGATGTTCCGACACCGTCAGACAGCCTGACGCGGGGTGTTGTCGTCCACAGAGGAAAAGATCTGGAATGGAGGGAAGCTGAGGGGTCGAAAGGGCCCTGGCAGACAATGGACAGCCAGCCATCGTAGGGAGGCCAGAGTTAAAAAACTAAACTAGTTCCTGTCTGTCACTGGTAGCCAAACAAACTCCCCGGCACTTTCTTCTCCTCCTGCTGATGCACCTCATGTGTAAACAAAAAGTGAAGTTTTTGGACGACTTTAACATATGCACGTTAAGTTCTTTGTCATTGTTTGCAGTGATTTACTGCCATCTGACTCAACATGATTTCCTTCCTCCGCATCCTTCTCTCAGGAAATGCACAGGAAAAAGCATCTGACGTCGAAACAGAAAAGTTTCCAGTCTTAAAGACTTTACCCAGGTAGCTGTAGGGTAGTGGTTTGTGGGTTTTCGGTGGAAGCACTTGGCTACCACATCTGCATATACACATGCATTGTTCATGCAGTTGGTGGGGTTGTCTTCGGGTGGCGAGATGAAGTTTGGGCACAAAGAGAAAAAGTTGGGGTAGCCTTTGGTTTTAGTGCCCAACCTGAATCAGATTTTTGTTTTATTTGAATTGAATTTGGCTGTTCGATCCGAAGGTCCTGGTTCAACTCTGTGGGTCAGGGACGGCCGGTCCCTGTGGCAGGATCCCCACGTCTCCACTCTACAGCCAGCTCTGTGCTGGCTGGAAAAGTGGCCATGAGTTTAACAGCACTCCTCGCCCAGACCTCGTCGCTTCCCAGAGCGGTGGACTGAATGCTCGCTATGCCCTCTCTTCCTGCAGGTAGAGACAGCTGTCAACCTGGGCAGACTGTTCCCAGTTCATCAGGGGTCTGTGGCGATGTCAGCAACCCACCCACAGACCATGCTTTGCGGGTGTGACTT
This sequence comes from Echiichthys vipera, assembly GCF_963691815.1. Classification (NCBI taxonomy): domain Eukaryota; kingdom Metazoa; phylum Chordata; class Actinopteri; order Perciformes; family Trachinidae; genus Echiichthys; species Echiichthys vipera. The sequence goes on along the minus strand of NC_139846.1, from coordinate 12,258,894 downwards.
TTTTTTACCATATCATCACCATTCACATCTATAGTCCACCTGTGGGAAACACCTGTTCTCACCCTGCTAGAATGTAATGTAATGTAATGCACACTAACTGAACAAAACAACAATCAAGAAGCTCAACTGAGTCACAGATGGATTATTCGACTCATCGATTTATAGGGGGCAACGCTACTAGCTTTTATTTTGTTTGTGTGCAGGACCCTTTACATGATACAGTATGTGGTCACAGATTTGGCACATTTTTATTACTTACTGACAACCTATTAACTGTTCAATTCTACTCATCCTCACGTATATGTGTTGTAAAAGTGGCAGGTCCGGACACTACTGTGGCCTGCTGTTAAGATGGACTGTGCCATAATTAAAGATTTCCAGCTTCAGTCTTAATAACAACCAACGATGCATCCGTCACAACAGCTATGAGTCCTGTCTGAAGTTGTTGACCTTAAAACTGCCTAGTCACTGTGTAACTCTTATACCATATGCAGGGGTTTGAGTAGCTTAGAGCAGTGGTCTTCAAAGTGGGGCGCTAGGGGGACCTCAGAAAATTGGAGGGAAAGTAAGAAAAAAAAAAGGAAAGACAAAAATAAGATTAAAAAATTTTAATCATTATTATAAAATATAATCTGATTTTTTTTTTAAAATCATAATTATAAAATATAATTTATAATAGAACATATCACAATGTTATTTACAATGCTTGTCTTTCTGATTGCCTGCCAGTCAAAACATGGTTCATGACTTCATGACGTCATGTATAGACCTGCCGGTTTGCGCCATTTATCAAGCTGCTTTGCTCCTCAAGCTAGCTCAAAATGGAAAGGTTTTTAACAAGAAAGAGACAAAAGGAACACAGCCCTGCTGTGGAGGACACAGCTACAAAAAACATTAGAACTCCTGGCCATCTAAAATCAGAAGGTATGAGGCAGCATACATTAAGTATGCTTTTACAGCCATACAGAAAAATGGCCATGATTGCCCAAAATGTGTGCGCTGTCTGGAGACCCTCTCAAGCATTTGGGCCGCATTGGATAGTGCTTCGAAACCTTCGAAACTTCAGCACTATCCAATGCGGCCAAACTGCTTGTGTACATTTGACTTATTTCCGGTGCCTAGAGCACGTACGTCCCAATCAAAAAGGAAATTTATGCTACATTGTAAAATATGACTCTGAATTCAATATTTACCCCGGTTAACTCCTTTTTTTTTTTACAGTCGAATTTGCATTCAAACATTCAGCCTATTGTCATTACCAGAATGCCAACCTTCATGCCTTGTAGAGGTCAGCATGTTTAAAGGTCCAAAGATTGCCTCCTCAGTACAGCTTCGTCAGTGGTCACAAAACATGGTAGAACCTGCTGTATTTGTGTGTCTGTGTGTGTGGTGTGGCCTGGTAAGATAAGAGCGTCAACTAAATTGTTAAAGGAAACACAAACTCGCAGTTATTTGTTGCTACACAAGTGAATTCTAAGCAATTTCCCTACAGCAGCAGGGAGAGATGGTCCTTTAAAGAAGCATATGCCCCTTAATAACCCCTTATCTTCTCCCAGTATCATTGACCTATAGCTGTTCAGGCAAATCTCAGTTTCCCTTTATTACCTCAGTTTAGATTGAGCATCTAGTCAAATGCAGTGGCCCTGGGCTCTGTGCTTTTTTAATGCAAACTGTTAGTGTGACTGTAGCAGGAAGCAGCACATAAAATCTCTGACAGGGACACTGATAAGGGCTGTGTTACCTGGTCTAAGAGATAAAAATATAAGCTCTTACTTGTCTCCGTCCCCAGCTGGAGCTTAACGATACTTTATTTATGCAGAGTTGACCCCTAACCTGTGTTTGGAGCTAACTAGGTCATTTCCAACTGTGCACAGAACAGATCCTGGGGCTTGCACCTGCACGAACATGTTCTTCTTCCTCAACATGTGATAGTGTAGCTCTAAATTCTGTCTGTCATTTAGTTTCAGTTTAAACATCAAAAAGGAGGAGTGAGCCATTTATGTAAACGTAAAAACCCAGGTTCTGTGCCCTAATTATTTGGCTATATCTGTGTGAAAAATATAGATTTTTTTTTTCTTGCCTTTGTGCAAAAACTCTTGAGAGAGAACTGCAAAGAAGCATAACTAGACCTAACCTCCACGTACAGACATCGTCACCTAACACCCCGTCTGGAGTCTGTAGTTATCTACAGTGGTGTGACTAATAACAGGGTCTACCTGGAAGCAATTTGACGTTGGACTCTGAGCACTACCATGAAATTTGTCTGCACTCCTTGAGTCACGGACACTTTTGAGTACCAATTTAAGCACATTCAGTGTGGCGATGTGACAAATTAGTCACGTTCCCCGGCTCAGAAAACAAACACGCATACACCGTCAACCCAGCACTGTCCGGGAGACTACACCCTGCCTTCCTGTATAATTTCACCCAGCTAACTTTTGATTATGCAAGCAATAGCCTTGCAAACGTAATCAGAAACGGAGTCACTACTTTGTTTTGTGTCTGGTATCAATGTCTGTCTGAGCATTGGTCTGTTTTGCCTGCATCATCAGTTAGGCCATAAATCTGTGATAATAACAGTAATGTTAAGAGCTAGCAAACTGGGGGACTGTTGCTTTTTTTCATAAGTAACTTATAGACGGATCAAGTTGTGCGTAGTAGGGCTGCTTTCTGGTCTCTTGGAAAGTTGGAAGGTGTGATCTTGCCACTGCGTCCACTAGTAGCTAGCTACACATGTGTTTCATACAACTGTTACCATGTCAGGCTGCCAAGTGGAAATTCTTGTCAAGTAAAGGCGATGACCACAGGCCTGCCAAAGCTCGGCCTCCGGGCTCCATAACCCAGGAAAAGGCTAAAGGGCTTGGTAATCCCCCTTCTGTTAGCCTCTGGGCTGTTTCCCTGTGTGACTGTGGCTGACATTTAGCCCGCAAAACCGAAAGGAAAAGCTTGTTCTCTACTACTCCACAGTTGATAAAGTCTTGATAAATATGCCTTTTTTAATCATCCCCTCTCTACGCTGAAGTGAAATGGTCAGCTCAGTGGGGTGCTTGGAGCACGATGGGGTTGGGAGGGAGGTGGAGTGGAGAGCAAGAAGCTAGAGTGTTAGCAGAAGTGGGGCAGAGTTTGGCATCCAGCTGCTGTGCAAGCAAGGCCGCAGGTGTCAGGGCAGCCAAGGTGATTAGCGCAATGTGATTAGCAACAATGAAATGTGACTGAGCCTTTTTGCCCCCAGAGTTCAAGGCTAATGTAGTTTGTAGTTCATTTCAATGTTAGGTAGCATTACTTTGATAAACGAGTGGACATTCTTTAGTTTCCACAGGATTTCTAGGACCATGCCAAAACAAGTTTTCATCCCAATCCCACTGCACTGATTTTTTTTTCAACCGCACCATTATTGCTTTTTTGTTTCCTCAGCACCTACACTAATCCCCAAGAATGTATCTGGATTTGGTGTGAGGGGGTTAGGCCACTGTAAATGTAGAAAAGGAATAATTTTAGCCGTACTCACCCATCCTCCCTGTATTTCAGCACAACCCCTAATATTTATTATCGCTGCCTGGTATTTGTCTGGGATTTTTAGTGTTTTTTTGATGTGTGTGTTTGTTTTTTGTTTTTCTGTTGAGACTTGTCATCAGTGGGTGTGAATTCCAGGGACTTGCTTTTTAGTAAAATAATGACTTTAAAGTTTTAATATGCAAAAAATCACCTAGAGGCGTGTGTGCCTTCTAATTAAGTCTCTGACCTAATTCACTGGAACTGGACTTAATTGTAGTGTAGGTGATGTTTTCTCTGTAAACTCTTACATCTTTCTTTGATTATCTTCTCTAGGAATTGGGAAGGTGAAGAGCAGGAAGGGGGGGATGAGAGACACGGCCTCCAACGCAGACACAGACATGTATGCAGATAACAGCGAGCGGCTGTACGACCTCAACCTGCCCGCCCTGGTCAAGTTCAGCTACACAGCCGAGCGGGAGGACGAGCTGTCGCTGGTGAAAGGCACGCGGGTGGTGGTGATGGAGAAGTGTAGCGACGGCTGGTGGCGCGGAAGCTACAATGGACGGTCTGGCTGGTTTCCATCCAACTACGTGACAGAGGACGTGGACGGGACGGCGGGGGGCGTCGGCGGGCTCGGAGACCCGGCTGGATCGCTAACAGAAAAGCTGGCGGCCGTGGTGAACAGCACCACGAACGGGAACAGAGTGCTGCACACTGTTCAGGCGCTCTACCCTTTCAGCTCAGCCAACGACGAGGAGCTGAACTTTGAGAAGGGAGAGGTGATGGAGGTGGTGGAGAAGCCCGAGAACGACCCGGAGTGGTGGAAGTGTCGCAAAGCAGATGGACAGCTGGGTTTGGTGCCTAAAAACTACGTCACTGTGCTGGATTCCACCTCCCATAAACCCGCAGCAGGGCCTCCTGGGCCGCCCACACCTGACTGTGACTACATCTCGCCCTCAGCCGTCGGGCGCTTCGCAGGGAAGGAGTGGTACTACGGAAAGGTGACACGCCACCAGGCGGAAGTGGCCCTCAACCAGAGAGGCATAGAGGGGGACTTCCTCATCCGAGACAGCGAGTCATCGGTCAGTAGCCTTCACATGCTTACTAAACCATCACTGATGGATGGATGGTTGGTTGGCTGGATGGATGGATGGTTGGCTGGATGGAGGGATGGTTGGCTGGATGAATGGATGGATGGATGGATGGATGGATGGTTTGCTGGATGGATGGATGAATGGATGGTTGGCTGGATGGATGGTTGGATGGATGGTTTACTGGATGGATGGATGTGCATACAGTGTGCAGATTTAAGGCCCCTTCACACTGTGTGATTTGGGCTGTTCAAGATGAAAGTTTGGGCTATTCAAGATGAAATGTGGTAAACTCTGTGGTCCTTAGTCCTAGACTGCATTTATTTATTTTGTCATTTATTCAAAGACTGACTAATGCCTATGTAGTCTTTATTTGCAATTGTGCATAAATACTTTGTGAAACAGATTAAATAGACATGTAAAAATGAAATAAAGAGGTGCAGCATTCAAATGATTGAGAATTTGAATGTGAATATTATGAATGAAGCTTCAAACTATTCAGTACGGCAAAAAAAAAAAATTCCCGCGATGTGACTGCTGCTATAAATGCCACAGTAAACATACATGATCGCTGTTGCACAGTGTGAAGACTCCTTCACCCAGGAGGTAAAAACACTGTCTGAACACTAATACAACCTCGTATTTCCTTTTCTCTTCACAGCCAAACGACTTCTCCATCTCCCTGAAGGCGCAGAGCAAGAACAAGCATTTCAAAGTGCAGCTGAAGGAAAACCTTTACTGCATCGGACAGCGTAAGTTCAACTCTATGGAAGAGCTTGTCGAACACTACAAAAAGGCCCCCATCTTTACCAGTGAACAGGGAGACAAACTGTACCTGATCAAGGCCCTGGCTGCCTCCTGATCCCTCTTTGTCACACACATGCACTTGCACGCTGACACACACACACACACACACACACACACACACACACCCCTCTATACAGTTACTGCATCCATATATATACATATATATATATACATACAGATACTCATGCCAGAACACACACTAACATTTAAACTCCAAGCCTGAGGACTTAACACATCATCAGGACTTCAATGCCCGATTTGTGAGCATTCCAAGAGGAGGTATGGAAAAAGCATGGGAGAGACACGGAGGAATGGAAGGGGGGAGACAAAAAGACTATGGACTCCTGAGAGTTGACTACAGACCTCTTGGTCGACTATTTTAAATTATCCAGATGTGTTAGGTCATAGGCAATGCCATGTATTTCCACCTTGATATCTAATAGAGTTGCATTTAGATTCCTTTTCTTTTGTTTTTGTTGATAATATATAATCTTTTTAACAGTTTCTTTTTAAAAATGTGATGATTTTTTTTTTTTAACTGTATCCAATACACAACAACCACCAGTATGAGGCATTTCTCAGACGTTAGCAAACTGGCCTACAGAGGTCTACATTTCAACTCATTTATTTTTGTGTTGTCTGTCTTAATTCGTTATGATTGTGGACACACTAATCCACAACTTCTGCTAACTGCTAATCATGAATAAAAACGAAGTGACCAAAATATATTTATTGATACAATTCTGTTAGGATCATGGTGGTAGAGATTGGAATATCACACTCGCACGCTTCTGTAGTTGGGAGGATTTGGAGGATTCCTCATCTTGTGCAAAGTCAAACTAGTTGTTCAACTTTCTTTATGTACAACACAACTGCTTGTCTCACATATTGCTGTATCCGTATCATGTGAATGTTACAAAGCCGAGGCATCACAAACAGTGCGGGGCTGGCTTTGCATGCGTGCATGCAAACAGAAAAGTGTCCTCACACCTTCACTGTTATCTCCCAAAAGAGAGAATTGACAGTCTGCACGAGTGATGGAGAGTTTATCCATGTGTCTAGAGGTCATGTGAAGAGTCAGAAAGTACTTTCCGTCATAGTGTGGAGACTTCCTCAGTGCAGAGCCCCCACACCCACTGACAGCAGATGCGTTCTCCCAGTGTTGCCAAAGGGGACTTCTCTGGAAATGAGGAAGAAGGAGGGTAGGGGGGGTGGGGGTCTTTGGTGTACGTTGACAGCAGTGCGGCTTCCGAACACCCGCCAGCTCTGTGGAGCTAGGAAAGGGGAAATGGAGGACCAGTTCAGGCAGTCCAGAGGATGATGTCACTTCTCCTGAATTAGTGATCACTGCAGGGAGTGGAGGAGTTAAGGGGTCACCCAGGGGTTGTGTTTGTGCGGTTTGCAGCACATACACATCAAGCTAGATGACGCCCTCTTCCTCAAGGAGGCACAAAGGATTTTTTTTAGAAAACAATCCTCTACTTAAGTACTGGTGATAAAATAAATGCTTGATGGCCAATATGTCTTAAGAAGTCTCCTAGTTTGGGGAATCCAGCCCGTTTTTCCAAATGTATGGTCAACGTGAAGTTAGAGTACAGCGCATCTAAATGTTTCCAGTAGAACTCATGGTTTATATTTACAGTGAATGGGTATTTGTCGAGTGAAAATGGACCAAGTAGTGTTTTGAATGTTGAAGGGGGCAGCCAGCACCAGGGCCTGCAATCAGAGCTGCAGCGGCGTTGGCAGGGAGCCGCTCCAGCAGTGGGCTCAGGGAGATGACGATGATGGTGATCACGATGCTCGCGATGATGAGTTCTCCAGCTGTGGCGAGTTGGACTGGAGCGCAGAGAAAGAGAGGGGGAGGAAGAGGGATTTCATAGAGGAGGAATGGAAAAATGGACCCTAAAAAAAACAAAAGCAGTGAAGTAGGATCTAGGGAGGAGACTTGGAGAATGTGTTCCACTGCACAGAGTATCTGGATTAGCGCTCCCAGTCGTATACAGGTGGGGAAATGAACCGACGGTGATGTATCATAGTTGAGAATAAAGGATTTGGGATGGGAGGGCTTTTAAGGTCTCATTAATCAACCATGGAGAGTCAGTCGTGCCACAGAGAACACAAAACATGGGTGTGCGCCTTTTTATTTTAGTTTTTTCTCCCTCCATTCCCCCAGATAATTGACAGCTATTGATACAAGAGGCTGTGAGTGTTTTCTGTTTCGCAGCTTTAAATTGCAAATTAAAACAATTCCCGTTCAGTTTGATTCATGGCGGGGGTTGAAATGGCTAGTTCTAATTATGCACCTACAAGTACCGGTGGTCAGTTAATTTAAAGGTGAGATTATATCTAATTAAACAGAACAAAAAACAAACCAACATTCCAGGATTAAGAAGCTTCTGTCGGGACTAAAAAGAAAGATGTTGTTTAATGCCTAACATGGTCATAAATGCAAATCACAGGATTGTTTATGAATATGAGTGATTTCTCTTTTTTTTTTTTGTTTGGCTCACTTGGGTCCCAGATAAAAAAAAAATCCAGTTGTGTAGGACATTTGTGCCTGTATTCCCTTCATGATCCCCTCTTGGTGTCTGCGGTGTCAGTCACCACAGAAGTATTTGGGTTACAGGAATCCTGTTACATGTCATTTATTACACCCAATCCCTGGCTGTTGTATTGGTGCTATTTCCTCTGACGCCCTATGTGAGATAGTGTTTGCCTACAGTTCTAACCAACTGCTATCAACAACCCATATTTTTTTTCTGGTGAAATTTCCTCCCTGACTGACTTCCAGTTTTAAAGCATCTGCAATATTACGCAGCATCAAAGTGACGCCAACGCAACGTGCCCCAATTTGAAGGATTTAGGAGGAGATTTTAATGTGCCTTCACAGCTTTCTGTCAACCAAAGGTTTAGTGTCCCTTTTTTTTTTTTTCTCTCTTCCCACTTCTCTTGTCACCACTGCGTGCTTATTTGGTTAAAGCTTTGCATGTGCGTCAGTCTGATTAGTGAGCGACATGTTGGGGGGGGGCGTCATCCTTTTATGAAGAAGGGTATTTCCTCGTTTAGCTGTTGCTGAAAATGTCATTGTCTAACTTTTCTTTTTGTTGTCATGCATAAAATGCCCATTAGGTGATATTGTGCGTAGTTTCAAGTGACCTTACCTTTGCTGATTTCATCAAGTATAACTTCTTAAGTGAACAGTGAATGCCTACATATACAGTATAGAAATATGTGCTGATGTTCATTCAGAAACAGAACTCCCAGGTGTGATGTAATCATGACCTGAATCTCAATGTATGAGCACCTCAAGTAACGGCATCACGTATCGTTGGTTGTGAAGAAACTGTCACGGTTTCCAAGGAAATAGTTGTTGTTTTTTTACATGTCTGTATGCATTTCATATAAGACGAGTAGAAGACATTCACTTTTGCAGTTTAGCCACAATATGTAAAGAGAATCCTCAATACTTCAATGTTTTACTTGATACTCAAACACAGAACTGCAGAATCTCCCTGCGTAGATATTGTTACAAACTGGGATTATTTTTTTTTTTCTTTTCATTTTACACCAACAGAGGCCGCATGAGCAGAGCCTTGTAGCTGTACAGAGATGTTTTTTTTGTTTGTTTTTTAAATCTGCTTAAAAAGACACTGGAGTCGCTTGTGATGGATATTATCAAGAGATCGTTACATGAAACAATTCTTCGTGATCAAGAACTATAGTGCGGCCGGACAGCTTTTGTTTTTTCTCGGCCGCTAAACAAGCCTGAGATAATCTTGACTCTCCAGATTTGTTTCTTGATAATATTCAGAACAAATGACCTGTGTCCCAACTTTGGTGCTTTTGTGCTGCTTCTCGGTGTTCTTTGTCTCACAAAGCTTTTTTTTTTTCTGTATATGAGAGAGAGAGAGAGAGAGAGAGCGAGAGAGAGTGAAGAAAACAGATCCATGCTGTGGAATGATAAAGGCAGTGCTGTGAAATTTAATGTCATGCTCTTAATACTGTTTTTATGGAGGGGAGAACCGTCTTCAGGTGTAATAATTTAGAAGAGTTTATTAGAGTGTTCAAAAGATGTAATAAACAGCATAAAAACGATCATGTCTTGTTTTTATCTGTCGGGAGTGTTTGAATACTCCGAATTGTCAAACGCTTCCACTTTCATTTTGTCTTCAAGCTTCTTTTCTTTTACCAGATTACAAAACACAGCACTTGAGTATTGAATAGACTAGGCCGTGTGTTTAGTCTGAGTCCTAACCATATATAAGACTGGGTAGATTTTCTTTACTTTGTGATTTAGCTTTGCTACAATGTGATTTTAATGCATCTTAAATTGGGACGTTTAACATTATCTGACAGCAGATGATTGGTGCATGAGCAGCGGTGGCTTTGTGTAACGCGTGGGCCCCACCTGGTGGCTATCTGCATCATTACACAGGCCAGTCTCCAAGTGAGACCTTCAGTGAAGCACCATCACATTTTTGCTCACTTTATTTCAAATCTCTCTTGAAATTGATACTGTGATTGGAATAACTTCAAAATAAAATGCTCTTTTCATTCACATCATTCAAGGGAGGGGAGAGGGGGGGCTTTTTCCGTTCAAGCGCGCCCATTAATCACATCAATCAACCTCGCTGTGGAAGAAGCACGCAGGGTCCTCGTGGCTCGTGTGAGACAAAGTGGGCTTGTGTTGTTGTTGTCGTTGCGTAACTTTGGGGGTGAGGCGAGCCAAATCTCACCACGGCCTTACAGTAGCTGACCTTGGTTTATTCCGGCGTCGGCCACAGCAGAACAGCAGGAGCCTTCTCTTGAGCTCCAACCAACTTTGGTCCTCAGAAGATTCCCAGGAGGCAAAACATCACAAGAGTCAGGAAAACAAAATAAATCTTTCTTTTTTGTAAGACCATGCCACAGCCCGAAATAACGATATAGCCTCACTGACTACTTATCATGAAATCTAGCTGTATAGATAAAGTCATGGTTCTTGTAAGACATACAATAAGCAAAGTGCAATAATTACTTAGTTTTAAGGCTTGTTCAGTGAATGATTTAAAGTGCTGAAGAATAGCCCTCTTCAGAGAAACTCTGTAGATCTGTGTATCGCTACATACTTTAGTAATATGCTGCTATGTGAAATGGACGGGGCTCGTACAGGAACAGCTTATCTTTCAGAAGTAGAGGAAGTCAGATATGGCGGCGGGCAGATGGGTCATCAGCTGAAGTCTGATCCACAAGTGTGGCTCTGTGGGGTTGTACCGCGTGTAAGGACACTTGGACCGGATGGCATCAGTGATGTCATCCAGAACAGGGGCCATATCCTTCTGTCCACTGTTGACAAAAGAGCGAATCACAGCCGTGTGCTGCGCAAAGTGGGCTTTCCCATAATCCTCCTGCACATGGGGGGGTGCCTCATTCCACAGCTTATCGGCCGTGCTGGCCACGATGTCCCGGGTCAGGATGCCGGTGGCCATGATGAAGTTCCCCGGTTCGATTATGGACACTTTAACTCCCCAGGTCTTCATCTCGTAGCGGAGGCAATCCGAAAAGGCTTCCACACCGTATTTAGACACGCAGTAAGGTGAGCGCGAGGCGTTTCCCATCCTCCCGTACATGCTGGCCATGTTCACAACACGCCCTGCAGAGGTAAAGGGGACAGACGTGTGGTCAGGCTTTTATACGCCATCCGAGGCGTTTTCTCTTCAAAACAAATGCTGAATTAGAATGAACACTGGGGAACAATGACAATGGAATTTCAAGTTGTGCTTTGAAATTCTTAAATTTAAATGAAAAATAAGCAAAACAAATATTGTGAACAATAAGTAATCCAAGACTTCTAATTGCTTTCGAACATTATCAAGTTGTTTGACCATTCAGTCTGCACCTTTATTTTGATATTCTCTTTTAAATGTCAACTAGGAACACACCTTTTAAAACGGGCTTTGAGATGATTAATATGTGGTGGTGGTGGTCAGCACTGTCGCCTCACAGCGAGAGGGTTCCTGGTTCGAATCCCAGCTGGGGCCTTTCTGTGTGGAGGTTGCATGTTCTCCCCGTGTCTGCGTGGGTTTTCTCCGGGTTCTCCGGTTTCCTCCCACAGTCCAAAGACATGCACGTCTTAAGTTAATTGATGACTCTAAAAAATTGCCTGTAGGTGTGAATGTTTGTCTGTCTCTGTACGTCTCTATGTGCCCTGTGATAGACTGGTGTCCTGTCCAGGGTGGACCCCGCCTCACGCCCGATGCGACCCCGACATGGACAAGCGGTTGAAGATGAATGAATATAACTTTATTATATTGTATTTTTATTTACCATTTTATCCTGTTTTGCTTTTCATTCTTTGTTTGTTTTACTGTCTGCTGTGTTTCTCATTTAGGCGCTTTGTGACTTAAGAAAAGTGCTGTACAAATTACAAATTAGCATATAAAGCTTTCATTGCACATTATAAATGTATATTTCTTTCGATTTCCAGCTTGTTTGCATTCTTATCTTTCCGTGCAGAAATCACGGGACACGACTTATTGGTCGGCTGCACCGTTCTCTTTCACGGAGGAATCCTAAGAATGCTCATAATCCTTCATGAACCAATGGACCAAGAATCCAAGCTGCAGTCCGGCACTATTCAACGTGTACGTGATCACGTGTAACATACAGTGGGATATTCCAGCCACTGACCTTTGGCCCTGCGGATTAAGGGCAGAACAGCTTTGGTGACCCTGATGGTGCCCCACAGGTTGACCTCTGACACCTGCCTGTAGGTGTCCATAGAGGTGAACTCCACTTCTCCAAATGTTGACACACCGGCATTGTTCACCACAGCCCACAGACCTGGATCATGTACGGTGACAGATTGTCATAGAGGGACAAAAAGAAGTCTGAATGAACACTCACACACTCACAAGTCAACATGTGAATTATTTAAAGTACCTCTTTGTGAGTCCTCCAGGTTGTCTTTGATGTATTCTGCAGCCTGATTCACCTGCTCTTCGCTGCAGACATCCAGCTGCACTACTTTCATGCGATCCGAATGAAATTCTTCCAGTTCCTTTGCACCCTCTCCACTTTTATCCTGCAAGGATGACACGTCTCCATGGTTACACCAACTCTCGGCATGAAGGTGTGACTTAGTACATCTTTCCAGCCCAGACATTTATCCTTTTGCTTCCACTTTGCAAATAAAGACCTTAAAGTCTAATCCGTACTTCAACGAACAGTTTCAGCTGATGAGTAGTTCCTGTACGTTTTCTCTGTACCTTTAAAAGACACCCGGCGAAGACTGTGAAGCCGAGCTCGTGCAGATGTTTGGCGAGCGCATGGCCAAATCCACTGTCACAGCCCGTGACAAACACAGCTTTGCCCTTCACCTGCAGAGAGAAGGGCAGAATACCGTCAGGCTGCTAGTTCTACATATAAAGCTTAAAAGATATACACAGATAAAGGCCTAAACACTTTCATTCAGGAACGGAAAACATGTCAAGATTTGAATGATTATATGATGATTATTATGAATGTCTTTATAGATATATATATATATATATGACAAATGTAAGCATTTTTTAACATGCTATATTCTGACTTCTCTTGACTTTTTTCAACAAACTATGCCATGAGTGTTTTAGTCAGGTTACCATGTGACTGATTTAACCATTTTTGGACATATTAGATTTGGACTTTTTTTTTTCCTTTTCCTTTTTCAACTTACTATAGTATGATCCCCCCCCACTTTTTAGACTTACTACAGTATTACTTTTTAGACATACTATACTATGACTTTTTCCTTTTTTTTAGACATACTACAGTGTTACTTTTTTAACCTTTTTTAGAAAAACTATAGTATTACTTTTTTCACTTTTTAGACATACTACAGTATTACTTTTTAGACATACTACAGTATTACTTTTTAGACATACTATAGTATTACTTTTTTCACTTTTTTAGAAAAACTATAGTATTACTTTTTCCCCTATTTTAGACATACTATAGTATTACTTTTTTTCACCTTTTTTTAGACATACTATAGTGTTACTTTTTTTCACCTTTTTTAGACTTACTATAGTATTACTCTTTTCACTTTTTTTAGAAAAACTATAGTATTACTTTTTCACTTTTTTAGACATACTATAGTGTTACTTTTTCGCTATTTTAGACATACTATAGTAATACCTTTTTCACTATTTTAGACAAACTATAGTATTACTTTTCCCCCTATTTTAGACATACTATAGTATTACTTTTTCCCCTATTTTAGACATACTATAGTATTACTTTTTCCCCTATTTTAGACATACTATAGTAATACCTTTTTCACTATTTTAGACATACTACAGTATTACTTTTCCCCCTATTTTAGACATACTATAGTATTACTTTTTCCCCTATTTTAGACATACTATAGTATTACTTTTTCCCCTATTTTAGACATGCTATAGTATTACTTTTTTCACTATTTTAGACATACTACAGTATTACTTTTCCCCCTATTTTAGACATACTATAGTATTACTTTTCCCCCTATTTTAGACATACTATAGTATTACTTTTTCCCCTATTTTAGACATGCTATAGTATTACTTTTTTTCACTATTTTAGACATACTATAGTATTACTTTTTCCCCTATTTTAGACATACTACAGTATTACTTTTTTCACTTTTTTAGAAAAACTATAGTATTACTTTTTCACTTTTTTTAGACATACTATAGTATTACTTTTTCACTATTTTAGACATACTATAGTGTTACTTTTTTCACCTTTTTTACATTCTATACTATAACTTTGTTTTGAATTTTCCACACACTATAGCAAGCTGCTATCTATCTTTTATACACACTATCCTATGAATGACTTTCGCCTGTTTCTGACATATACTGTTCATTTTTCTCAGTACTATGACTTTTGGGATTTTATTTTTTACAAACTACATTTCTCATGATATACTATACTGACATTTTCATATACATGACATATAATTGATATACATCTATATACATTACATATATCTAATTGCCATATATCTATAAACATATATATAATCATTGTTTCGTTTGTTTTTTTACGACTTTGGCCCATAAAGGATGTATTATGACGGTATACATAAGTGTGACTTGTGTCATCCGTCATGGCAGACATCTTTTACTAGACTCTTACAGTCCACGGTGTTCCCATGCTTTCTTCATCTCCCTGCAGAACTTGGTGACACAAGCTGATGCTGGGACATTTGCATCTATCTCGGACGTGGTGCGGAACAATAAAGCGACATCCATGTGCGTGTCGGAACAGTCCGGACACAGTATGGGAACATTATGGCATGGTATCATTATGGTATGGTCACATTACCTCCACCAGTCCTCTGGGAATGCGAGGCGTCGCTATATACAAGACAAAAAGTAAATACAGCACAACTATGCACTCGGGGACACTCGTCTCCGGTAATCCCAACATCCTCATCGCTACGTTGAGTAGAGCCGGCAGTCCGAAACCCAACAGAACCGTCAGCAGCACTGAAAACGACACCAGCAGCCCAACTCGGTACACGGAGAGCGGAGCCATCTTAACACAGAGTGGGGTGTTTACTTTCCTGGTGAAGCAACAGTCTCAGGAGCGGTCACAGTCAGCCAGCCACAGCGGGTCAGGCACGCCCCCTGTGTGTCAGAGACAGGGGCGGATCAGGGTGGTCAGGGGCCCCTAGGCTACTGTTTGTTTGGGCCCCCACATCATTAATCAGCTTTATCAGGGAAAAAATACCCACTAGAACAGAAAGAGCCAACCATTCACACCTAAGGGCAATTTTTAGAGTCATCAATTAACCTAACACTTGCATGTCTTTGGATTGTGGGTGGAAACCGGAGTACCCGGAGAAAACCCACACAGAAAGGCACATTCAATTCAATTTTAGTTACAGTGCCAAACCACAACAAAAGTTATCTCAGGACACTTTACAGAGTAGGTAGAGACCAAACTCTATGACTTAGTTATGATTTACATAGACACAACAATTCCCCCGTAGAGTACGGTGGAAATGAAAACCTTCCCTATCACAGTCAGAAACGTCAGACAGACCCAGCTCTGTGGAGGACGGACATCTGTCCTGACACAATCATCTTACAAATAATAATAAAGCTAGGGGCTCGTAAGCCCTACCTGTAAGCTTTATCAAAGAGGAAAGTTTTGAGCGTAAATTGACAGAGCTTTGAAAAGTTCTGTCAATTAAGGATTTTTTTTCTTGAGTAGATCTGGGTCCTGTTGTTATTTCAGTTGTTGTGCTTTTCTTTTTCCTGCTCCTATCACATTTCCTTTCTGACATGTTGCCGCTGTACTCTCAGTAACAGTTACAGTAACAGTGAGTGACGTATCACTTGACAACAAAACTGACCTTATGAAGGCGCAGCTGATTGGGTAAATGTGTCCCATATCCATCCAATCAGTAAATGTTTTTAATGTTTCTAAGGGCCCCAATGGAAGTTTTTTTTTTCCCAGTGAGGTAAATTAGAAAAAATGATTATAGTCTGGCCTCTAGGCTGCAGCCTAGGCCAGCCTGTGCATTAATCCGCTTCTGGTCAGAGAACTCATGCTCCTTTTGAATTCAATATAAATTCATTTTGTAATCATTTACTTTTCAGTTATTTATTTTTTATCTCACTTTAAAGTCATTTGTTATGTTATCATAATGTAAGACTGTAATGTTCATTGAAAGGAAAAATGGCTGTGTGTGTTAATGTATAATGCATTATATATATATATATATATGTGTAATGTATATTGCATTATGTATATATATATATATACATACACATATATATATATACATATAAATAACACATTAATATACATTTGTTTAAAGCAGGGGTGTCCTGCATGTTTTAGGTTTCACACCTCATTCTAATGCTCTGCTCGTTACCAAGCAGCTGAAGCTTGTCACAGGTTTGTAAATGGTTAGAATCCGGTATGAGAACAGGGAGAAACCTACAACAGTGGCTCTCCAGGAGCAGGGTTGGACACCCCTGGTTTAAAGTATGATGGCGACTTTTGTACCATTGTTTGTGCCACATGATGTTTGTGAGTGTGCAAATAAAGTTGTTTTAAAAAAAGCCAGCCCGGATGTACGCAGGGTGAAACACCTTGCCTTAAACCCTTTGGTTTTAAACACAATTTTAACTGTTCTCTTGTGTAATGTGACAAATTATGGTCTAAAATATAATACACTGTGGTAGTCAAATTTAAATGTACATGTGCGTACAATTATGAACCTGCAGCTCCTGTTGAGAGAGCAGCTCAAGTGTCACACCACACCAAATGGATTATATTATAGCTCTAAATCATTATAACCCTTTTTTACAGATGAAGAAAAAACAAAACACATGCAAATTTAATGTTTTATTATTTCCTGATGAAAGGTTTTATGGTACAGACAGCATCCTGGTCAAGTAAAACACACAAGACAAAAACCTAAATGTCCTACTGAAAAGTTGCTGCAGTCAAAAAACAGATAGGATGATGGCAATACAGAGAGCAAGACTTTAAGGCACTAAGGATCTTGTTTATGGCTAAATGACCTTTAGATGTGCTGTAAACATGGTTTAGATCTATGTTAAACAGAGGCTGCTTCAATTCAAAAAGAGATCAACAGAAAAGACACACATTAATGCTCAAAAGACTGCTAGATGACTGCATAGTAGAAAAAAAAAAAAAAAAGGCGGAAAAATGGAGAATGTTCATTGGACTGCTAATCTTAGACAAAGATACAAAAGACCCAGTTCAACTCTTATTGCCACATCCTTTTAACACTGACATGGGCACAAAAAAGAGAATATTGCAAAATGGATATTGCAAATACCTTCAGAAATAGTGAATTTGTGTCGTCATAAATCTTTCCCGATTTTCTTCACAGTGTAGCAGGGTAAACAGAACAATTAGTGTTGCATAGACAAAGTCGTTCGGAATATTTAACTTTTCATCTCCTATTCAAACGGCGCTGTCTTTGGAGTATGGGGGGGGGGGGGGGGGGGGGGGGTAATGCTGGTGGAGGGAGAGACTCAACTCATTTCTAGTTGAGAAAAGAGATTTAAGCTGTTTTACAGCATTTTCTTGACCTGTGGTGACAGTTATACTGCAAGTGCCCTTTGACATCCCGCTTCATCACGGCTTTATTTGAGGAAAGAATCAAGCTTTCTCTTGATATTGTCAAAAGAGTCCATTCCCATGTAGTCTGCCTGGCCTTGCTCCCATTTTTGCTTCCGTTCTTCTGAGGACATCTGGGGTTGGAGATCTTCAGCAAGAGAAGAGAAGCTCGCATCCTGACAAAAAAAAAAAACGAAACAAAAAGGGGAGGAAAACAGAAGATGAATGCATGACGAAAAGACATAGGTCGCACTGAACACAGCCTTTCTGCTCATTGGTTTTTCAAAGCACTGAAATCGCCAGACGTAGCCGTTTCAAATTAATGGTCACAGGCAAACACACGCGGAAGCTCGTATTTTAGAGAAAGATCAGTAATAGCATTAAACCAGGTGCCAACAAACCACTATTGACTGCTAAGCTATTCCAATTTTTCACCATACCTTTTCACTTTCAAAAGTGACCACGTCACTGTACTGGATCTTTATGAGATGCATAGGAACACTTTTCTATCATCCAGAGCAAAATACAAAAAGGTAAACAGTGAAAGACAAACACATACAGTATGTGAAAGCCAAATACATGTCCTTACATAAATATGGTACAACTTTTTTCCACACAGCGTTTTCCTGCATTATGCAATCACAACAATGGAAACCCTTTTGTTTTGTTATAGAGCTGAACAATTCAGGAAACCTTGGTCAGCGTGTTGTGCGTCAGTAAAGTTGTTCTCTGTAAAAAAGTTGGTTATGTCACACTTTGAAAATCACAAAGAACCTGTTTTAACTTGACCATGAATCTACTGTTCTGCAGTAATTCTATTCATTTCCTTTTAATGTGCCATATGAATGTAAGGTGATAAAGTGATCCAGGAGAAGGGAAAATCAACCAAACAATTCACCTCCACACATCCGGAGTGGAAAGGCTGCTCTCCGTAACGCTCCTGCAGCATGGGCAACACAGCGCTGGAGTACAGGGCCCACCAGTCCAGGAGGAAGGTGGAATGCGTGTCATCATGCACACTTCCTGCGATCTGTTTGGATTTACGGTCATATGTGTAACTCCATGGCTTGGTCTTCCCTAGGAAATGGACCACCTTGGCATTCCCACCATATCTGAAATGAGTAAAATAGTAAATGACAATTAAAATGTAGCCGTCTAAGCATTTTTGTAGAGGTTTTTATTAGTTCTCCTTTAAATCAAGCTACATAGTGATTCTCATTCAGAACAACACTATGTAACTTCTGCTGAACAGTGTCCTGCACTGTGGCTGAGTATGAGTGAATGAGCTAAAACGGGCCAGTGTCTTTGCCTCCGGTACTGCTGCTCGTCCACACAACTTCACACTGTGCTTTCGTGGGGCCTGCGCAATACACCTGTTGCGTCTCCTAGCAACGTGTAAATGTCATTTGCTAACAGCTATCTATTTGAGACCAGGCTATTTTCCGGGAACAAAACCGTTGATGCTTGAAATAATAGAGTTTGCTACAATGTAACATCTCAGGTCTCCCGTTCTTCAGCTGCTCTTCGATGTACTGTAGCGAGCAGGTGGCACCCAACATGCTGCTCGTAACAGTTCACAGGGGTCCCCTCTCAATACAGCTTGCTCCAGCAGTGTGTGTGCTTTGAATAGGCCTACTTGTACTTTACTTGAGTATTTCTATATTCTGCTACTTTATACTTCTCCTCCACTCCCAGTTAAAATACTTGCTCATTGGTGAATTATGCATTTGCCGAATAACAGGAGATGGTTTATATGGCCTCTAGCTCAGAGTGACAAAAAGTATATTGTACACTATGGAATCGAGTCCATAAGCTGAACAGAGAGAAAAAGAGGGTGTACAACAACAAATAAAGGGCGTCCAACACAATGGTTAAAAGTTAATATAATGGGTGGACAGTCTAAGAGGAATTCATCCTACATTCAATCTGATGGAGTGTTTATAACCAAACCATTGGATATGGCCAATTATTTTAAATAACTAGTTTGTGGGAAAAAAAAAAAAATGATGCTCCACTTTTGTGGACAACTGTGCTGGTAGAGACTGCCTTGATGGAAAATGATTAAGAACAGTGGCTATCCACATATCGACAACTGTCTGTCTAGTCTAATTTGTCCAAAGCTTTGGAAAGAAGGAAAAATTCCCTCTGAATTAACCAATTAAAATCTTATCAATCTTAGTAAACTGCTTGAGAGGATTGTATCTAAAAAGATTTGAAATTACTTTACCATAAAGTAATTTCAAATCATTTTATCATTTAATAGATAATGCACAACATGGCTATAGAGATGGACATTCCACATGTAGAGCACTAGGTAAGATGACTGATGATTTGCTAATGGGGATTGATAAACATTTGGGTGTTATCGTGTGCAATTTTATTCGTTTTTACTTCAGTTTTTGATCTTGTAGACCATACATTGCTGATTGATAAATTGAAATGTTACTGTTTTGGTTCAATGGCTGTCTTTTGTTTTGAGAGTTATTTATCTGACAGAACTCAACGTGTATATTTAAATGGTACGCTATCGAGCAGCAAAAGGTGGAAGCTGTAGTTTGCTGCAAGGCAGTTCTTTGGTATTGTATGCTGATGACACCACATTATATTACTCTATAAATACACTATAGGAGAACTTCACTCTGTCCTCTCAAAGGCCCAGGGACTACAGATGAAATTTAGCGAGGAGCTAATTCTGGTACGGCTGAGAGCCGTGCATTGTCCCTGTTAAATAAACTAAATTACAATTAGA
Organism: Echiichthys vipera; assembly: GCF_963691815.1. Classification (NCBI taxonomy): domain Eukaryota; kingdom Metazoa; phylum Chordata; class Actinopteri; order Perciformes; family Trachinidae; genus Echiichthys; species Echiichthys vipera. The sequence goes on along the minus strand of NC_139846.1, from coordinate 12,238,641 downwards.
AAAAAAAGGACATATGCTGTTTCTGAGTGGGTTGTAAGTAACAGACTGGTTTTGAATATCTTTATAATTAAAAAATATTGTCTTTGGTCCACGACAGTCAAGCAAATAATCATATACTTAACTTACAGATTTCAGGACAATCAATTAAACAAGATGATAGAGTAAGACTTGTGGGCGTTACCCTTAGTAATACACTTTGGTTGTCTGAACATAATCAAATTGTCGCCAAGATGGGTGGAAGTACTGCTGCTGTTGTTGTTGGGAAATGTGCTACCCATTTAACACTTGCAGGTCACAGGCAGGTATTACAAACATTAGTGTTGTGTGGGCTTATAAAATTATAAACAGCTCAAAATAGGGCCGCAAGTGTTGACCGAATGCCCCGTCTTGAATGGCTGAAGGTTTCTCATAGGATATTCAGCAGTTTATTGTTATTTATTCAAAATATTATTATTCACAACAAGTATTCTACAGCTCTTTCTAATCAGATTCCTTATAATGCTGATGTTCACCACTACAGTAGCAGAGCTTCAACACAAGGTCTACTTGCATTTCCACAACCAATAACTAATTCAATGAAAAGTACCGTTGTATATAGAGCCATTTCGTGATGGAACCCTCTTCCTTTAAATATTAGGACTATTCCAAGTAAAAAAGCATTTAAGAAACATGAAGAGTTACTTTCCGGATTTAAGAGTTTATATTACCTTTTTTTAGAAATGTATTTTTCTTGTAACTGGATCTGTGTATGTTTTGTAACTGGATCTGTATATTGTTGTTTTAAAAAGGACCCGAGGAAGACTAGCCTGGCGTTGGTGCGTCGGCTAATGTGGATCCCCAATAAACAATATGGAGTTTTTGATACTGCTGTCCCTTTTATTATCACGACCTGAAACTGCAATTTAAATTTCAAGCAACTGTAGTTGCTACTAAATAACTTAGTACTGGCAAACTACACATGTGCACAAATTAATCTGAAACCGGCCCTGGGGCCCTGGGGGGTTGTTTTGTTGTGTTTGCCAGAGCTCTTAAGCACTACTATTGCAGACAACTGACATGTTTATCACCTCTGTCATACTGATTTGGATGCCAGGAAAATGCCAACATTAGAGCTTGTTGATGAGGTTTGTTTCTATGGAGGAGAAAGGTTTGGACACACAGAGCTAGTGAGGATGGGAGGGGGAGCTTAAGAGGGAGCGCACAATGACCAGTCCTAGAGGCAAACATAAAAGGTCTTTAAATAAACCACCCTATTTTAGGATTTCGTCTCAGCTGTTGGGAGCTCAGGGTGGATATCCAACCCAGTGCTGATCCCTCCTGGGTGATGCCCCAGCAGAGGCGCTGGAATCCAACTGCTCATCTCACTCGTAACCTGATGTCGTCAGGATGTGACTACGCGCTCATGTGATCCAGTGTCTGCTTACACATTGGCTTTGCATCCAATACGCAAGATTTATTTTGTCACATTCGCAGACTCTGCTGTTGTATACTACAACTATCTTTTGGAAGAATATACGCTCTAGCAGCTTAAAACGGTAGAAACACAGCTAACTATGGTGTGAATGTTTTAGAAACATACCCTTAGTAGACAGACACTTACTGCTTGAATGCTGGAAGGTAAGTGTAGATGGCTATGCTGCTGAGGTTGTAGATAAAAGGGAGGTGTTTTGATATATCAGCTGTTGCCCAGTTGCTGAAGAAGCCATTCAGGACACCTTGGTCTCCTCCTGCAATAGAAAAGTGGCGGGGGGTCAACATATGGCAGTTTATTGTACTTATCTGAAACTGCAGATTTGTACAGATTATGGATAAATGCTAAACGTCTACACACAGCCAAACTGTGTTCCATTCCAATTTTTTCCAACTCTGATTTTCATTTGCAGGTATTTAAGATAGCAAGTCAGTGTTGATCCACATAACAAATAGCAGATTTACTTCACAAAGACTTATTATTAAATCCATTATGGGGTCAAAGATGAAGCTTGTTCTTGTGCAAAATCCCAGTTGGCACTTACATTTTCAAAAATGTGTCTTCAGGGATGGAAAACTTGAAGTAACTTCAAGTTAAAAGAGAGAGTGAGAGTGCTTTTTGTCTGATTTAGCAGCGTGAACATGCTGTGAGAAACTGTTAAGGTGGCACAACAGCCAACTTAGCTTCCAAATGCTTTGACAGGTTTAGCAGATGACTGGATAGCTTTTTTGAAAAGGAGAAGCAATGTTCAGTTGAACGCTCTTGCCTACCTGTGACAGCCAGAGTAATTAGTCTTTCTGCTTACGCTGTTCTACATTAATAAGCAGTGTGCTGAGATCAGTCCAGACAAGCTGTTCCCACACATTCAGAGTATAGAGATAGATATCCTTCCTTCAGAAAAAAACGTGTGGCTGTTATGAAACAAAATTATTGGACTTGCTAAAAAAGGAACAAGCAGATCTGAATAAGTTTTCCTCACTGGCAAAATCATACCATAGCACATACCAGTGTAGATTTATAGTGAGCACAGTAGCTGTACAGAACGTTAGAGACATGATGTGTAGGACATGTCTGTCGCATATGCATTACTGTCGACACCCTACTCTCCACTGATGGTAAAATATCAAAAGGTATGTATGGATTCTTTGGCTAATCCACCACTGCGGTGAGGATTTATTGTATTTGACAAAGATGGATTGCTTGCTGTTTGCTCACTGACCTCCAATGCTTCCAAAGTTCAAAGTTAGTCTGCTCAGCAACACCAGAGGCCTTCTTATAGGCTGCAGTATCACAGCCTGTAAGCAGGTGACAATGCTAGTGTACCTACATCATTTATATTCTTCCACTGAGTGTGAAAATTGTTGAAGGTTGCACCACTTATGGAAGGTTTATAAGAGTTTTTGGTTGAAAATATCTGCTTGTTGTGTCTGGAAATAACGGATGGCAGTGGTGTGACTGTACCAAAATGGTTAGGTTGCCACAAAACAAAAACAACTTAAAAAGATGCGAAAATGCACTTAGAAGAACTGCTGAGTATGATGACTTCTATATCTCTCAAAAAAGGGTATTGATAAAGAGTGTGATTTTGGTACCACTATCAGCCATCCAGGTATTGTGCCTGCACTTGTTTTGAAAAATGTCAAAATCTCCGGCCCTATTCATGACAACTCAAGTTTAAGTAATACAACTAGACAAAAGTATTTTAAGCGCTTTGTCTCTATACTGGTGACTTGAATTGCCCTCTGGGATAACACTTAGTATGCACTTGAGTTGTCGCAGGTCCTAGGGACTCAATTGGAGGGCTGGATGACCACTCTCTCTCTCTCTCTCTCTCAATTTAGGTAATTTAGAAGTGGGGCAGTCTTTGTCATGGCGGTGGCTTACATAAACACAGTACTCAGGATAGCTTGGGGTCCAGGGATGAATGTGACATTAAATGGGTCAGTTGCTGTATAAAACCAGCTCTGAAGCTGTTTTTTTATTTAGTGAAAATCTCCTCTCTTACATCATCAAATCTGACACAGACCAGCCAGAACACATGACACAAGCTCATTGACTATTCATGCTAAATTGCACCACTTGGTTGCGATACAGCAAGTCAGAGGTGTCAAACGGATCCAGTAAAGGGCTGCTGTGGCTGCTGGTTTTCATTCCAAACAAGCAAGAACACATCTAATCCAACAAATCAACTGTGTGAAGGCAATTCAGGGGATTGAATAAGTCAAGTCAGATGCATTCCTGCTTGGTTGGAATGAAAACCTGCAGCCACAGCGGCACTTTACTGGACCAGTTTGACACCCCTGCAGTAAGTCATTGGACTGACAAGATGAGATGTTGGCCTTTTATAGAACTTTCACATATAACTCCTAAAAAGCACAGTGCTGTACAGTCTGTGAAAACCACAGGCTGCTACAGTTTAAAATAACACACATAGCTGCTGTTTGTCCGAACCCACAACTCTACTGGGATTTTCAAAGTTAATATGGGGCCGAGGGTCTTCATTTTGAGGGGATGAGCAGAGCTCAGCAAGAATGTGCATCTACCCCTGCCAGTTTGTCTTGGCAGTAGACAACACTGAAGCCACAGACGCAAAGACAGATATTCTGGGTTCAACCACTGAAACGATTTTCTGTTGTCTTTCCTCAGACACTTTTAATATCATTCATGAACTGCATGAGAGACAGAGCTACACATGAATACATCATGTATTCCTTATAGTAGAGTGGAACTGAAATGCTAAAGGGCAGAGAAACTTGCACTCACGCCTCAGTGCACATGAAAAGACCGTCCCTGGCTATAAATAAGACAGCTTTACTCATTAGTATGCCACCAGGCATACAGACGCTGACATCTCAGTGAAAGATTAGATGAAAAGATATGAATAAAATGACACTGAAATTCAAATGTATTTTCATTGACAAAGAGGCATCTTTCCTGGGAAAATTAAGACAACAATGTCTTTGTCTCTGATTGTGATGGAATAATTAAACAGTGGCGGCGGCCAGAATCTGTCGGCACTTGAAAGCACTGGCCACTATTAAACAGACTAATTGGTTTGTCGAATGAACTCTCCCTGATGGAATCTTTCACAGTATAACAAAAGGAGAACAGCTTGTCATTTAATGTTAAAAAAGTTTACTGCTACTAACAAGGACAAGCCCCAGTTCTTCCGAGCCCTACTGTAAATTGAATCCGGTTTTGTTTATTCCACAACTGTTTCATTTGTCTAGTGAAATTTTGAGTTCCTGAGTAAACAATGTGTTTGATTAGAGCCTAGTATCGCATTGCCTGACCCATCTCCACAGTGCTGTGTCAGAGTTAACATTCTGTGATAAGGGAAGAAAAAAATATATCGGCCTGGCTTGTTTGTATTTCTTTAAGCCTATCACGATCGTCCTGGGCGGCGCTGCAAATGCATTAATGGTGTCCTTGCAAAATGATCGCGGAGACAGCAGAAGGGGACATTTGGCATGCCTCAGGTTTGGAGTTATCTCCATTGTAATGCTCAACCTAACCAAAGTATTAAACTTTGGTTATGTAATTAAGACTGTGATATGTGGCTGTAAAAAAAAAAAAGCTAACACCTGAACCTTGAGATAAGATTATTTTGTCAAATCCCAGTTAAGGTTCTACCTTATTCATTGGCTAATAAATAAAAAGTTATAACAGTTTTGGAAAAGTGCTGCGAAAGTGTTGCGATTACATAGTTTGTCCAGCAGAGAGCACTGACAAGTTTATTTTTCAGTACCTATCTTATTAAGAAATTTAGGCTATTTATTAAAGAATGGTCCTTTACATTATGTGTTTATTGTTATTCATTTTAATAATCTGACACGACAAGTGTCTCAGATTTCACACTAAAAATCTGTCTGCAGTTAAAATTGACATTGACAGAAGCAGCAGATGATTCTCTATTAATACCTGTGCAGTATTTAAAAATATGTAACATCATTTTGTGAACGATTAAGTCCAAGGTTCTAGTTTTACTGAACCTGTGTATTTGAAAAGATATGCGTGACTGCGGTGACGTAACTGTATAAATTCATTGATCTTACGGTGGATTAAAGTTCTGTCATGGTAAAAATGGCAATGGCGGTCAAGTGTTAGGATCCTAGGAATGTTCAGAAACTGCTGTAACTTGTTCTGGAAAGTGTAGGTTGTAAACTCGCAGTACACTATTACAAGCACGGACCGATGATCTTGTCAGCTTCTGATTTGAGCGGCTTAGTAAACCTGATATGGAGCCAAAATGACAACCGCAATTCAGTTACAGTACGCCTCACAGACAAGAGTTTCTGAATGTCAACCACTGCTCTGTGCAAAACACGGCCTCTCAAATTTAACTTCCACCCCTCCCCAATGAGCTCCTGAGAATAACTCAGCAGAGCGAGACAGTCTGACAGGAGAGCCTTGTGCCCGGGCACTGGGCTAGATAAAAGGCCTTACTTAGAGCAAAAGATAAACAAGCTCGGTTTAACATCATGTTACTGAGAACTCAATGATACCCAAAGCTGGTCAAAGCCTGAATGTTTGAGTATGACTGCAAAAAAAACTCAGCAGTGGTAAACCCGAAATCTTGCGTTTCTAGACCTATTAAATCAGTTTTTGTAATGAATTTGGCAATGGAATGTGAACTGTCTATTTTGAAAGAAACTTGTACATGACACAAATGCATCTTATCCAGGACCAACATGTAGAAATGTGCTTAACAAGGACAATTGAAAATGGGTATATCGAGTTAAAAGGAATAGTTGGAAATATTCTTTGAAATACATTTATTTGCTTTCTTGTAAAAGATGTGAAAGTTAAAACCACTTTTATTTCAAAACATGTCCGTTAAACATGTTACTACAGCCAGGAGATGGTCAGCCCAGCTTTGCAAAAAGACTGATGGAAAGAGCTAGCATGGGCCATCCTAAGGTTCAAAATATTCACCAACCAGCACTTAATTAACACATTATATTTTGTTTGTTTAATTCCTACAAATCTGGCATTTGAAATAACAACCAGTTTTGGTTTTAGTGGGGGTTATATTTTGTGCTAGTGTTCATCTTCTCATCCAATCCTCGGTGAGAAAGCAAACAAGTATACTTTACAAAATGTGGAAATATTAAGCAGGGCTGAAACCACGTAAAAAAAGAAGAAGATAAGCTCATTGCATGTTTCCATAGCGATGTCTTAAAATGACTTGATTTGCCCAACCACCACTCCAAAATCCAATAATGTACAAGATTATAAAAACAGAAAAAAATCTTATATAAAACATCAAAATGTGCTGTTGTCGACTTACCGTCAAAGCTGCCGTGTTCTGTACAGTACTGTAGCAGTTTACCATAGGTCTCCAAAGACGGACGAAAAACGAACACACCGGAGTTGAAGCAGTCGGGCCAGCCAGGGTCAGGAGCAGCGGACAGCTCCTCTCTGTCAAACAGCTCGTCTATATTTGAAAGCACCTAGGATGCACACACAAATAATAGACAGAAGATAAATAGTTACAGCACAACATCTTGAATGTGTCTTACTCGAGCTAACACGCTCAGTTAGTCTCACCAGTGTGTCTGCGTCCATGAAAACACATTTGGAGTAATGTGTGAGGGTCCAGCAGTGGAGTTTGGTGAAGGTGACGCCAAGGTCAGGCCTCTTCATCATGGCCAGGTGTGCCACGTCACCGCTGTCTAGCACATCCACCATCCTCACCTCGTCAAAGATTCTCTTCAGCACGGACCTGATGATTCACAATACTATAGCATGAATCCCCATTAACAATGCAGTTGAAATCGAGGCTTGTGATTTAGAAATGTTGCGCCACTGGGAGGTAGGATTTCTTACTGGCAAGGTTCTGACATCTGTGGACCAATGAGCGCCACCAGCTTCTTGGATGTGTTGTGGTTGCGGAGGGACTTGCCCAAGACCATAGCTCCCCGAGCATAGTTGTCATTGGTAGCCAACGTCACAAAAGCCTGGTCTGTAGAGGAAAGAAAATGTGACGTCAAAGACGATTACAATCATTAGCTATTGATCTGAGGGGTTAAAGTGTTCAAAAACACTTTATTGAAAATAACGTAGTTTACTTTTACTTTCTACAATAGAGAAACATACATACATGCCTGGAGACTTGGATCTATGCACATTATAACAGATTAATATATTAGAAATATATTTGATGGTAGACTTACAAGTGTGATAAGCGTGTCCTGTTTAAATATTGTCTTACTTTATCTACCTCACACTTGCTGATCCTCTGTGCCTTTTTTTCCACTTTGGTACTGACCTTGTCTACTTGGTGAAATATTTCAACAAATCCCAGCAAACGAGTCACAGAGCCAAATTAATATACAAGTCAAACATACAGTAGCACAGTACTGTAAGTGCAAAACGCTGAGCTCCAGTTGAGATGAAGGACAATAGGGATAAACGGTGTGTGTCTAACAAGCAGCTATTATACGACCGACACACTGATGCTTTAAAAGAGTTGAATGTTTTTCAGAGATTTAACTACAATGTGACTGTGCTGCAAACCTCTTGTTATGACACCACATCTTTCATGTTTGCCCAGCAGGAATATAAGACATAAGGTAAGCTAAAAAAACAGCAACAAAAGCCCAAAAGTGTAACTGCAATAGCAGAAACAAGTAAAAGCATCTGGGAGCTTAATGTTCCATCCAATGCATACGTTTAAAAAAAGGTAACGGTTATTTCAAATACTGAAAATGAAGCAGAGTTTCCACGAGCATTATAGCCTCTGCAGGAGATCTCTCACTCGTTTCAAGAGAAATAAGAATTCAGTACCACATTAAATGTCTCATTAAGGTGAATTTTATTTGCAGTGTGGTGCCTACTCTGTACCACCACCTCTGACAGAGGGGAGGGAAATCTGTCAGCTACCTGCCAAGTCAGGTCTCAGGAACAAAGACCGGCCTGTGAAAGAACACATAAACTGGGATGATGAAATCAGCGCGGCCGCTGGGGGGCTTGTGTGACTGTAGCATGTGGGCCAACGTGAATCCCACTTGGATTGTATACCAACCTCTTGGCATTCTCCTACCAATAATGGTCAAAAACAGTAAGGCCGTATAAAAATGTTGATGGTAGGTCAGAGAGGTTTTGCCAGGAAAAGTTGCTCTGTTTCACTGGCTGAACACGTGGCCACACCTCCTCTCACACCCCCTTTTCAATGGGTACAAGAAGTGCTGTTTTATTCATGTGCATAGCCTGACATGAAACACATCACAATTTAAGTAATTATCCTTCAAGTCATCTTCTCAGCCAATCCTTGGCAAGAAAGCAAAGAAGTATACTTTCCAAAATGTGGAACTATTAAGTAGGGCTGAAACCATGTCAAAAAAAAAAGGGAGATATGCTCATCGCATGTTCCCAAAGCGATGTCTTCAAATGACTTGATTTGCCCAACCACCATGCCGAAATCCAGCAATGTACAAGATTATAAAAACAGAAAAAAAATCATGCATAAAACATCAAAATGTGTTGTTGTCCACTCTGTTTCACTGGCTGCACACGTGGCCACACCTCCTCTCACACCCCCTTTTCAATTGGTACAACAAGTGCTGTTTTATTCATGTGCATAACTTGTCATGAAACACATCATAATTAAGGTTGAACCGCAGCCTGGGCTCAGTGAAGTCACAGTCCAGGCTTTAGACACCCACTTTCACACCCCCAGTAAGATTATACTTCATGTCAAGTGAGAGTTGGGCAATGGAGAATCATGACATACACACAGCACCACAGGGTTTCCTAAAACTGAGGTCTGGAGACCTGAGAGGCGTTCACTTGCAAAAGGATTACATTTTGCCATAATGTATTTGATTCAAAGCTTTCACCAGTAAATAATAATAACAAAAAAGTCTTACACATCGCAATTGTCGGTTGACAAAAGTTTTTTTTTCTAGAATACTGCAACAGTTTTTACTCCACATGACGGCTGGAGTGCATAAAGCCACTGGTGCCACGGTCATGTGTGGCTGTCATGTACGGTCACCATGTTTCAGATATGGCCGACACGCTGTGAAGCAGCTGGTCGCTCTGATAAACAGCAAAACACATGGAAACACCATGTACTTTTTACACATTGTGCACTGATACTTCGGCCCACTCCGGGGGGCTGTTGCCGCACCAACATTAGCCTATGACTCAAACAAACAACTCTAACGACGCACTATTTTCTCAAGCGTTACACAGCCTTTCCACAACTTCACTGAAAACACTTTGAAGGTAGCCCTCCGACAACGGAACGGCGCGGTTTGAAAGTGTTAAAATGTCACATACCAGCCATGACTGAAGAAGTCGAAGCTACGTCGTAGCCCGGACTCGAAGACACAGCAGCTTTGCGTGGGAGAAGAAAAAAAAGGACCGACCAAATGTACAGAGGTGGATTTATACCAGCATGACAGTAGCCAGTGGCAGCGTCATGTGACCGTCTCCACACACCCACCTGCCCCCAACATGAGCCTCCACACCCCCCCGGTAGGTCAGCGGGTTCAACTATTCCCAGGTTTACAAAGTATTCAGTGTATTCTTGGTTTTAGTTTTTATGTGCTTGTTTACTATTTCTATACATATAAATATGTATCTATATTTAATTGTATGTGTTTCTTTCCAATGATTTTTAACGGTTTATGTAAAGGACTCTGAATTACCTCGTTGTTGAATGGTGCTTGCCTCGCCTTGGCTAAATGTAGAAGCACATGTAGCTATCATTTGTTTCATTCACTCATAACAGACTCTTTATTCTTTTGGGACTTTTTTGTAAGTTAAAGTTTTCTTGTTTTGCTCACTAACCTTGAGTCAAACATAATTTCACATTGTCACGACACCGCCCTGCAGCCTTGACCTTTCGAGCAGCCGCCATGTCGCTTCCTTGGCTGGTGTCATCTTTACTCTTGATGACAATAAAGAGATGGTGGTGATGCTCTGATGAGGTGCTGAGAACAGGGACAACATGTTCCATACTAAACGTTTAGTGTTTTGTCGCCATCTTGTGGAATAAAGACAGTATAACAAGACGGTGACGAGACAAACGGGGGCAGTTGTGGAGCTCCCCGGCCCTCCTGTACTGTGTTACACAACAGTGAATTATTTTTAGTGGTCTCAGTGGAGCTCTTGAGTTAATCCTCACATGAAGTGGTGTTTTGGACATGGGTCTAATACTTAGGGGAATGGGGGTCAACTGTATCTTATTTTTTTACGTTTAAATAAAAAGCAGCATTAGGTGAGTGTAGTTTAAATGCACATCTAATGGGATATTACCATAACTGCATGACTGCGTACCTATGTTCCCTGGGTCCTATGTTCCCTGCTTTGTATGTGACCGGGGAACATCTGACCCTTTTTTAAGAAAAAGGTAGGATGTTCCCCGGTCTTTTATTTTTTCCACAATTGGGGCCAAATTCCCTGTAAAAAAAGGCTTATACTGTATAGACCCTAACACTACCCCATACTTCTGACCCTAACCTAGCCCTAACAAAATGCTAAATTAATCAGCGGAGGCAAGAGGTTCCTCCGATTGGGGAACATAGGACCTGGGGAACATACTACCCCTGGAACATAGGGATGACCCCCTTTTGGGATGGTTAGGAAGCCTAGCCTATAGGAAAAAAAACAACCTTTGAATCACATGAAATCTTGATTTTGCAAATGTTTATAAAGTTGCATTTGTCATAATGTCACAAAAGCAATGGCTGAAACTCAACCTCCTGCTTCAGAAATGTGTGCCAGTGCAGTTAAACTCCCTGCTGGTCTTTGGCTCCTTTATTTTATCCACTCAGGCAAATGCTTGGCAGAGTGGGGATGCTGCCAAGGAGCAGCTCTGTGGGTTTCACGTGCTGTGCTGCTGGACTAAAATCCTTAAGAGATACCCCCAGCTGCCCAACCTCTACCACTGGAACAGTGCCAGCTGCACGAGAGGGATCACCATGGTTCAAAGGGCCTGATACGGTAGATAAGTAGTTGTTCTTGTGTCTTGTGTGCTTTTTTGAAATAAAAGCATTTGTCTATAGTTAAGAATATACGCAGAATTGTTCAGAGGAACACACGGATGGGTTTCAGTTTTTTCACCATGTTTTCTTGGGCCATGAGAGAGTTTTTTAAAGCAAATTATTTTAATTTTTTTATATTTACACAAGGCTTCTGGCCTAATAGTGATGGCTGTGAGGTGTTTATTATTATTTATTATTTATTCACCATACATATACTGTTTTGTTTTATATTTTCATACAAATGACAAAGGCTCAGTTCATCAGACACTATATTATCATATACACATAAAAAATTGATTCAGGGTGTGGGGATGGATCATTGATTTTATTGTTTGCACTCATCTTGACATTCTGTCAAGCACAGCGAGGAAACATGGCAGGTGGTGCCTGTATCCATGGATACGGGCTGGAGATGGCTGAGAGGTTGGAGGGGCTGGGGGCTGGTACAGAGGAGCTGAGTTGGCAGGGGTCCTGGCAGTTCCGCTCTTTAATAGAGGTTCTTCTGCACGTAGGCGGCGATGTACTTGACGGCCAGCATGGTCTCCTCGCATGTGGGCTTGATCTGAGACTCGGGCAGCAGGAAGCCATAACGACCAGTGTCACGCAACTCAAAGGTATAGGAATACTTCACTCCCAGGTCGTAGGCCCAGTCATCAGAGCCTCCAGCAGCGGGGTCTGAGGGCAGATAAGGAGAGGGGGATTATTCAGAGAGGCATATGCTGATGACCTGGGACAGCATGGATGTGTTTTCATACAACTACTGCTTTCAGGGGCCAGAAAAAATCCTTTGTTGCTAGAAATAGCTTTCACTCGTGATAGCTAATTCCCCATCTCTCAAAGGAGGTTTAAGCATTGTGAACACATCATAATGCATTTAATAATAGGTGGAAAATAAAATATCAAGCTTCCTCCAATACACTATATTCCCATGGAGACCAATGCAGCTGCATTATTTGCTGTACTTACAGATGGTTGCAGCACCGGGTCCACTGGTGTAGCGAGTACCATACAGACTGCGCAGAGCAGCAGAGGCTCCTTCAGCAACCTTCATCTACAGATAAGAAACAGAAGTCAGATGTGTTAAAGGGTGAATCAGCAGACTTTTTTTTATTATGTAACTTAATACTTTGACATATCTGAGCCTGTTTTATTCCTGAAATTGCGAGTTTCAGACCACATCAAAGAACAAGTTAGTACTGGTCGTACCATAACAAGTAAGGCTGTATCATCAAAACACTCGAGTGTAATCAATTAGGCAATATAACATTTTACTGCTTATGAATTCAGCGTTTGATCTGTGTATAAAATTATATTAGTAATGATTTTAAAAGTTGAATAAACTAATAAGACTGTATAAGAAAGTTAAAGAAAAATAAATAACCAAACAACTATTAAAATACAGCTTGTAGTAAGAAGAGTAAACATGTTGTTTTTGCTCTTCAATGTCCATTACACTTGTTTAAACATTTTTTAAAAAACTGATATTACAGACACTAGTAAAACCCTTCAGTGAGTTCCAACAGGAAATTAAACCCCTAGAGAAATGCACAAACAGGAAATGATATTTCTGGAAGAACATATGAGTTATGACGGATCCCCAGAGCTCTTTTGTTCTGTGAAGTGCCAGCAGAGAGTTTAAATTACGAGTGAGTAATAGAGAGACAGAGACATGTGATCTGCTTCAGTTAGTGTGAGAGCTGGAGCAGGGGTGTGAGTGTTAACTGTACACCCCAGTGAGAGGTAAAAGAGCCATGAGAATGAGGCATATGAGCTGAGAGTAAATGATTTGCAGCAGCTAAGTGTGGTCTTTAGATTAGAGTCATTATGGGACTGGTTTGAATTCTTGCTGAAGCTTTTGGAAACACTTTTAGCGATATTCTAATCAGTTCCTATTATAGTCATTATTATTATATTACACCTTTGTTCTGTCAGTTTTTGATTTGCTGCTACTCTTTGAATTGAGATGCACACCTTACTTGAAATGCTTCCAATTATAAAATCTGCATCTCATGAATGTGATCCCCCCCCAAAAAATGTGAATCTAGTATTGTGAATACAATACTTATATTGCAGTACCTTATTTACCTTTGATACTTGTCTGATAATCAGTATACAAAGAGCCAGATTGATCATAAATGTAACATAGCTATGTTTTATGCAGTTCATCTATTGTTATTGCGTTCCCAATGCATACAACTCCATTAAAACTGTATAAACAAGGCCGCCACACCATAGCGATGCATATTACACTGTCATGACGAATAATTATACAGTCATTGTGACTCACCAAGCATGTTCATTTATGTTGTCACTTTCCTTAGTCAGCTGTACTGTATGTGCAATACGCCATTTATGTCAGATAACGACTTACCAGCTCACTGTGGTGTGCAGCCAGCTCAAAGGTGTAGGAATAGGGGAAGAGCAGCAGCTGGGAGTAGGAGTGGACGGTGATGTAGGCCTTGATGATGGACTTGTTCCTGCGGATAAAGTCGGCAACGTTCTTGACCTCGATCTCAGACTCAGGTTTGTACCCACAGAAAGTGTCGCTACAGGGGTTGCTGGAGGCTCCAGTGGCTGTGGGGAAAATCACATTGTTGAAAACCTAATAATAGATAATTCAATTCAATCAAAAAACATCTTCAAATGCATTGTGACAACACTTAAAGGAGCGCTTTTACACATGAAGTTCAATTTACTTGAGTACTATACGGACTGACAGTTGCAAAAAATTTGAATTTCAAAGATGTGGGTGTTTTTAATGAAATAAATAATAAAAGTTGCATTATGGGAAATGTAGGATTCAAATTTTATGGGGAGTGACTCATACTAGGCACTAAAAGTCCAGCCTGTGCAAGGCCGATTTTGGGTGTTTAAAAATAGAAATCTGTTTCACATATAAACCCCATCTTTATGGAAGTGCAATATAAAATCGCTGGAAAACCCCTTTAAGATATAACCATGTTTATGTTGCACTTACTGCACCATCCAGCGTTCCAGTTCCTGTTGGGATCGGCACCAATGCAGCTGGATCCAGATTTCCTGGAGCGAGTCTTCCTCCACATCCTGTTCTAAAGTCCCCCAAAACAAAATAAACATGTCAGGCAAGCATTTATCAAATCAAATAATTCTTTAAGATAAACAAGACAGCGTGATCTCCATTGGGCGGGACTATAAGCTTAAGCTTGAAGTTAGAACGTACGCTCTTGTGGGTGTAGTCGTAGCCATCAATGTTAAAGACGGGCAGAACAAAGACATCCATCTGGTTGAGCAGGCTGGTCATCTGAGTATCTTTGCCATAGGTGGACAGAGCCTGAGGAAGATACAATTTTTGTGCTGTTATTAGTAGAAGTCTTTGTATGCTTGTCATGCCCACCCTGGTGTTTTCCTTACCTCCTTGACAAACCACTGGCAGAAAGCAGGGGAGATCCACTCCCTAGCGTGGATACCGCAATCCATGAAGATAGCGGGCTTGGTGGAGCTGGATTTCTTACCGAGCTGTGGTTGTTCAAAGATATCGTTTGTTAGATATAATCAGTGGTATACTATACCGAACTTCTTCACACAAGGGATCGATATAGCAGATAAGTCTTTAAATACCTTGAGGACGGTCATGGGGCGTCCCTGGTAGGTGCTTCCAATAACCTGCTTGCTGATCAGATTAGGATTGGAGGAGGCAATGGAGGAGATCCAGGACTGGACCTGAAATTAAAAGGAGTTAAAATAGGAACAGGTAATAGTCCATTCAAATTGCAACTGATCTTTTTTTCTCTTACTTTGTCCCAGTTGTTGTACTTGGTGTAGCTGTGGGCTCTGGGAGAGGGCTTGTTGTCAGCCTGGGCATCAACGGCAGACTGCAGATCCTCAATAAGGATACTGAAGAGGGATTCATTACCAAAACAGTTTTACATTCACAATAAAACCTTGTGTTCAGATTAATATTCATTTTGCATATTTGCCTGGTGACCTACTCGTGCTCGATGTCATTCTGCTGCAGGATGGTGTACACCATATCCAGGTACATTGCAGGCACATGGATGTCCACATCAATGTCGATGGTGACCAGCTCAGCGCTCTCAGGGCTCCAGAAGTCAACCTGCAGATGGCGCCAAAGTCAAACACTTGAGCATATTGAGATATTCAGATGTGAAATCCAAAATTCAGCCTCTCAATTGACGATGAGCTGAAAGACATTGTTACTGTGAAGTGAATATGAGATGCCACAGATCTAGCTGTGTAGACAGTATTTGATCCATGCATTCAAAAGAGGTGCAATAAGATATGATTTGCATGTCTGAACGTGTAGTAAACTGACCCAAAATAGTAGGTCCCATTTGGCCACTTGCCCCATTATCAAAAAATTAAACCCATGTAGTGAGCAACGCATTATAAGGTGTGGGTGTGTGAGAGGAGGCAGCAAGCTACCTCGATGCTCTTAGCTAGGTCCTTAATGAGGGTCACATGGTCATCAAGCACAGGCTTCAGACGGAAGACTTTATCTCTAGGGAAGAGAAAAAGAGAAATCAGAAATACAGTACAATAGCCACAGTGTTGTTCACATTACTGGGCAGTCTCTCTCTATATTTATACTGCATAGTAAAATATATAGAAAATGCAAATTGCACAAGTGCTAGCCAAAAGAATTAAATGTGTTGTGATTGTTTTTTACATGTTCAATTCCACTTCTTAAATCATTTCACAATATAGTTTGTATTAATTGAATTGAAGCTGCAAAAAGCTGTAGTGGTCCAGTTTTTTTGGGAGGCCTTACAGCAGTTGAAGGATTAATGGTTTGTACAGGAAGCCTGTGAATGTTCTCATTCGTCCAGGTCATCGTTATCCTCAAAGCAATTTCAGTCAAAAACAACTGGACAAACAACCAGTCCAGTTGTTTTTGACTGAAATTGCTTTGAGGATAATGGTTTGTACAATACTACCGAAGTAGCTTTCAGTTTTTCATTCTGTCTGAGGACAATGTTGAAAAACCTGTTTTATAAACATGACAACCTCTTGCTTTAACAGCAAATCTAAGAAATTGTCATTAATATTGAAATTAATATACTCTCACTTGTCTAATAGCATTGAGTTGAAGGTATTCTATGCACATCAAGTAGGTGCAAGGATGTCTAAAGTAAAATTCAATTCAATTCAATTCAATTCAATTTTATTTATAGTGCCAAATCATAACAAAAGTTATCTCAGGGCACTTTACAGACTAGGTATAGACCACACTCTATGACTTATTTATGATTTACATAGACCCAACGATTCCCCCGTAGAGTACTGTGGCAACGAAAACCTTCCCTATAACAGGCAGGAACATCGGACAGACCCAGCTTTGTGGAGGACGAAACAAAGGCCTGCAAACTTACTCCAAGCCACAAAAGTCCAATTCGGACAATATTTCAATCCTACATGGATCTTCCTCAGGTCAAAATGTTTGTAAAATGGAAACCACATATTACATATCGACACAATATTGACCCATAGAACTGTGGAGGACACGAGAGGAGAATGGACCAAGATCAAACCAGAGCAGTGTGAGAAACTAGTGATGTCCTGTGCTGAAGTCATTCAAAGCAACAGCCTCTACACTTCCTATTCACTTTTGCTACATATGTATCTCTAAGAAGACATTGGTGAAATCTTCTCTTCTGACACAATGGTTCTCAAATTACTCCCTGTTTTTTTTTCACAAAGTAAAGGTTTTTGTTGAAGTGCCGGTTCAGCAGTGGTATAGCCACAGCTGATCAATAAAAAATAACCATATTTCAGAATAAATCAAGTATTTATAATTTGTTCTCTAATTTTGATCTCCTATACACCTACATGTTGAAATATGGCTGATGTTCTATTGTTTTCCATTTGAGGTACTTTTGATATACTTTATTTGTTGATTTTTTTCTGTATGTTTTATCACCCTGTTTAAATTGAACCACAGCTGCCATCATGATGTCTTAATATGGGTGTGGTTTCCTGTTTTCAAACACTTTGACCAGACGAAGGTATCCATGGCAGTACCTTTTCTTCAGTGAGGCTAGTTACGTTGGACCATAATTCTGACCTATACAGTACAGTACAGCACTCACTTGGTCCACTAGTTAACACTGACCCATACATTCCTAAAACACATAGCAGACAGGTGAAGAGTCCTAGCGCAGTTTTAGTCATCATGCTTGCTTCATGCAAAGTCATGATTGGCACTTTTTAGACAGTTTTATAGAAATAGTGCTACACATAATTGACAGAAATATAATGTCTTTTTGCTTGAACAAAGATTATAGATTTACCCCTCGAAGCGAGTGATGTCAGCCACGGCAACAGCCACCAATCCAAGAAGCAGGAGGACCTTCATGTTGTCAGTGAGGCTGAACTCACCGTTTGACAGCACTTATAAGCCCGACCTGCCGCCCATCCACCAATCCCCGTCTGTGATGCAGCAACATGTCATACATCCTCCCAAAAAAGCCACCTGTTACTTTTAGGTGCTACGTGGAGGAATGGGGGACTGCATGAGGCTAAGTCAATGATTAATAGACGCTAGAGGTGCTCAGGGAAACATCGAACCAAGGTCACTTAAATTTCTTAAACTCGGATTAACTTTGATCTACATCAATTTCTGGATGTTATCTAATGACACAATTTTATAAGTAATCCGGATGATCTAAGATGATAAAGAAATCAACTTGGTACAGTGCATTTTTTCATTTTATTCATATTTTCATATACTCACAAACTGTACATTTACAGAGTAGGAAAAAAAAATCTATCAACATGTTTAAATATTACAAAGACAACCACCAGAGATATTGACAATGATCCCCCTGCCTGGAGTGTTTGTGTAGCACTTATTTATACAGCATGTTACTCCCAGACTGACAACATTTCAATCTTAACCACATATAGTATACAGCACAAGTTATCATAGTCAAATATGTTATTAACTGATATAAACTTACATCACATTTTTGCTACAAATTGTTCCATCTACGTATATGACGGCTGGCACAGCATGCATTGGTGGCCAATATTTTATATATATATATATATATATATATATACATATATATAGCTTTGGCATCTTTGCTTAGCACTTGATCACTGTTCCAACTGGTGAAAGACCTGCTGAGCACACAGAGTGATTTTCACTGGACAATATATCACTGCACTGTATCCTGAAGGTACACCAGCGACAGAATCCTGCAGTACATGCATATCTTGTATAAATAATAGGATATGGTATATGTAATTATTTAAAATCTTTTCTTGCGTCTATATAGTTAAATCCTGGATTTTCTTTTTTTTTTTTACTTTTTTTTACTCAGTGCCATTCACATTTCTTGGAGAGAAACATTTGCCTGCATGAATGTGATGAGCCTGTATTGTGTGACGTGATGGTTTATGAATAATTATTCTGCAGTTAAGCATTGTACACAAGGAAGTGAGTGTCTCCTGGACTCATAGAGGGACATGAATACAACATTTCAACCATTCTGCATGGTTCAGTGCTTGGTAATACAGTTGGGGTTTTAAAAGTATGGAATGTCCATCCCCGGCCCTTTAACCACAGAGAGGGGAGACAACTTGTACCCACACTCTTTTATTTTCCTTCACTTAACGTCAGAGGAGGCTTTGCTTTTGGCTGTGAGGCTCAGTGCCTCAGAGGCACGAAAAGAGAGGGCGCTCATCTTGGAGCTGATGCTCGGGTGAGGCCCTGGAGCTCCACTTGGAGAGCAGCGCAACAGACGCAGTAAGTTTTTGCGAAAGTTGTGCCCCACAAAGCCGTACACAATAGGGTTAACGCAACTGTTGAAGTAGGCAATGCAGATGGTGAAGGGCATGGCGGTGTCAATGATTTCCAGGATGGCACAGTTCTCCACCTGTGTCAGCTGGGTGAACATCTGCATTAAGTGGAACACCTGATGGGGTGCCCAGCACAGGAAGAAGGCCAGGACAGCTGCTGCAAGCATGCGCAGTACTTCATCATCCCGTGAACGGGAACTTTTCTGGATGTGCCTCGCCCCCACCAGCGCCCGCCCGATGAGGCAGTAGCAGGTGATGATGATGATGAAGGGCACCAGGAAGCCCAGCAGGCTTTTCATCAGGCTGATGGCCAGCAGGAGCTCTTTTAAGCTCATGGCATTTTCAATGGTCGGATGCAAAATGGCACACACTGTAGTGTAGTTTGTGATGTTGTGGACATCCCTGGTCATTGCTGTTGGCACACTCAGTGAAAAGGCAAAAAGCCAGATCACTACACAGGTGATACGTGCGTACACCACAGTGCGTAACCTGCGTGATCGCATTGGGTGGACAATGGCAAGATAGCGGTCAATGCTGAGTGCTGTAAGGAAGAAGATGCTGGTGTAGAGGTTAAAAATCACCAGCCCTGCACTGGCCTTGCACAGGAAACCTCCAAAGGGCCAGTGATAGCCCGTGGCGGTAAAAGTGGCCCACATGGGCAGAGTGATGAGGAAGGTGAGGTCAGACACAGCCAGATTGAGCACAAATATGTTGGCCACCGTCTTGAGCTTCATGTAGCAGTAGATGACAGCCACTACCATGCTGTTTCCGACAATGCCGATGACAAAGATAAAGCCATAGACGATGGGTACCAGGGTGAAGATGAATTCATGGCTTCCAGACATGCCGCATGTCAGTGATATCCCGTCTGTCGCTCCTGCCGTTATATTCTGCATTTTCCCTCTTTAGTGCCAGATCCTGGGACTTTGAAACAGGGGGCCCTGCCGGCAGGGTGCGTCTGTGGTGACTGATACAGGCCTTGGGCGAGGGCCTCAGCGAGTTCTATAAAAGAAACACAACAAAAATGTCACAGGCAGTCTAGGGGAAGAGCCGTCATTACCGCTGGCATGGCCCATAAACGCTAATCCACACGAGCACCAATGAAAGTGCTCACCCTACACCAACTCATTAAAGACCTGCACATTAAAGCCATCCTGACGCTTTATGTTATTTCTGTAAAATAAGAAGCCATGAGAAACAGATGTTGCATGTTATTCAATATTCCAAAAATGCCCTTTGAAACATCATTATTCAGACAGCCTGCATTCTCCCTTCTCCTTTAAATCGTCTCTTGGCTAATGAATGGCAACAGTAAAACAGTACTGTGTTTATCAAATGGTCCGTCCATCTGGGTGGACTGTCAGCACCCGGAAGGAGAACATTTATGCCTCGTGTTACGACCTGTGTTAATGAAGACTGTATGGCAAAGTGCGAGCTCGGATAACAACACCATTAAACACTAAGGTATTGAGGGAGCAGGGAGGAGAGAGAAAGTGAGTTGAGGCTCCAGTCACTGTAAAAGACATGTCACGTTTCAAACCCTCGGTGTGCGGAGATACATTGTACACAGCATGAGAACTTCTAATCAGCACACACCTAAACAAACAGGACAGCAGGGATTCGGCTCTGTGGAAACTTTGCTCTGTGAGAAAATCAAACCTGCATGCTGTGGAAAATTTGCCTCAGGGCTAGTTTTTTGCTTCATTTGTATCCAGCAGAATGCAAGATGGGAATAAAAAACAAATTCTCTCCTTTGTTGAGAGTCTTTATGTTTAGTAGAATGGCTCTGTGAGTGTCATTAGTGGGGCTGATGTAATAATATTAGCATAAGACTCATATATTCTATTATAATAGCTTCAAAGATAGTTTCTGTTACTAATTACATGAAAATGACAACATGTTTGTGGTTGCATTAAAACCAAACAGATGCCAGAGGAAAACATGCTCTGAATTTGGAGCTCGGAAGTGGGCGAACAGCAAATCATTAAAAAAAACTATTTTATGGGCTGTTTTTTGTTTTATGAAGTTAACTATTTTGAAAAATAAAGATAGAATGACTGTTGTATACAGTGCCATTATCAAACTGGAATACCAGTTTAATTAAACTAAGCAGCCACAAGATGGCATTCTAGCGTCAATATTTTACTCTCTCGCTGTCACAGCTGACACAGTGTAGTGATATCATGATGGAGTTATTGTGCATGTACAAATATTGCCTTTTTCTTTTTCAGAAATCCAGTTGCCCGTACAGCTACTGTGGACTGCTACAGTACTGTGGACAGCTACTAATGCACGTCTAAAAATCTTGCCTTACCTCCATTCCTATTGCCCTCTGGTCGGCATTAAGACAGTGTGAGCCCTGACAGCTGAACTATTTTATTCATTTCAACCAGGTTTCAGTGGATGAATTCTTTAAAAAAAAAAAAAACAACTCAGCGCACTAAAGCAAGTACCGTATCGGTTGCAGATGTGGGGATGTTGAGTGTGGAAGATATGTGGGTGCCAAGGGCAACAGAATAATGAAATATCTATGCAAGTTTCCTGCACAGGCCCCAGTGCAGTAGGTAGGGTAAAGCACCAACACAGATGTCATCGCTTGGATTTACTGTGCATGTGTTTTCTTTCTATAATGATTATAACAGTGGGTAGCTGTAAATTTAAACTGTACAGAAGAGAGCGACAAAACACATATCAGTTTCACACTTTAGGGCAGAAAATCTCTTGATGCTTAGACAATTTCTGATGACCACACATGGAAATATGGGCGGAACTGGACACCACAGGCCTTTTACCATTATTGGAGAGGCTGGCATTCGAACTGCCTGTATTTTTCCATGAGGGAGATGCTCAAGGCGAGTGGACGTGTGTGGGGAGCGAATATAAACAAGGCTGAAAGTTATTGCTGCCTATACATGTAAGTGAGCCCTATAATAAAGGTGATGTGGCACAGACAGAAGGTGACTCGGAAGCAGGTGATTTAGTGAGGCTGTGTCCAGTGAGCTATAGCTCGGGAGTGAGATGGCACATTACTGAATGACGGCCATAAACCCTGGGTGACCACGGACAGGAAGGTAAACACCTACTTCACAAGGTCCATGAGCAAGCTGCATCCTCTCGGACGAGACAATGGACTGCGAGGCTCTGCGCTGTTTGCAAACATATAGCTGCTTACAATGATGATAAAATCAGAATCTGGAGGAAGTCTGGAGACATTTTTTGCTCCACAGTGTAGATGCGCACTCCTGAGTGACACTGCAGTAGCAGCATTCCATTTCTAACCCCATTTCAGGGCATTTAAATGTAGCCCCCTCTGGGATCATGGGAATTGCTTAAAAAGCTTAACCTAGGAGAATTTCAAATCACAGCCGGGTTAGACTGAGTTTGGATAGGATCACGGTTCCCATCAACAGAGCTATCTGAGGCTGCGAGGGCAGCCGGCTGCTCTGACATGAGCACCACCATCTGGCTGCCCAAAGAGAGAGCCACTAAAATCTCTGGTTGATGGAGTTAATGATTTATATCAGCCCATTATGAAGTGAGGTTCATTTTACTGGGAACACACCACCTCAGCCACCAACGTCATGATCATCCTCTCATTAAGGCCTCATTTCAGGCCTGTTCAGTCAACAGAACCTTTTGCAACAACACACTTTTTTATAGGAATACTGTACAGATTAAACATCCAGCACTAACAACTGACCGTCTTGAAATGACAGTACAGCTCAATTTGTCACCATTACTTCACTTGTAGAGTAATAATATGAGTGCCTATAAGTGCGGTGCACCCCAACTGTAGCCTCTTACAACTCATTTCCTCCTCTGTCTCAACTTACACGGTCTTGCGTCTGCTGAAGGGTTTTTGAAGTAGGAAACTTGACCAAGAGCAAACTTACTCACTGCTAAAGTGGTGAACTGCAACAAAGTTGATTGCAATTTAAAACCAACTGTATCAAGTTGACGCTCTTCTCCATTTAAAAAGGTGGCAGAAGTATTCAGGTCCTTAAAATAAGTAAGAAAGTGTCAAAAGTAATCATTATTATGAAACTATTATATATTAGATTATTGGATTGTAATAACTTACTCTTTCATGTGTATTTCCCAATGAGGTGAAGCTCATTTTGTCTATTTTTATGCTGTTGGATAGTTTAATATGTTTACGTACAAAATAAGATGCGTTCTTATGTTTTATGAATTAATAATTGGTTTTGTATGTAAAATCTTACAAAATAAAAGTCTGAGAAGTAACTAACTAAAGTTGTCAGAGAAATGAAGAGAAAATAGTACATGTCCCAATGAGATGTAGTGGAGTAGAAGTATAAAGTAGCATAAAATGGAAAAACTCAAGTAAAGTACGAGTACCTCACATTTGTAATTAAGTGCAATAGTTGATGAATGTACTTAATTACCTCCATCACTGAAAATATGTGCATTTTATACATGTGTGTTCAAAAATAGAAAGAACAGGCGATTCGATCATGTGTGTGTGTGTGTGTGTGTGTGTGTGTGTGTGTGTGTGTGTGTGTGTGTGTGTGTGTGTGTGTGTGTGTGTGTGTGTGTGTGTGTGTGTGTGTGTGTGTGTGTGTGTGTGTGTGTGTGTGTGTGTGTGTGTGTGTGTGTGTGTGTGAGAGAGAGAGAGAGTGTCCATGAACTAACTAAATGAGGACTTGACATCTCCTTGCCAGAGAGGAGCTAATGGAAATATTGGCTTCAGAAACCATGTCTGCATTTTTTCTGTTTACAAAACTTCACTTTCATGTGACTTCACGTGACAGCACAAACTTCAGCCTTCATTTCCTGTACTGTATTTTATAAAATATATGCCTACGGAGCCTTTGATTACAATATCAATCGCAAATTATAAACCCTTTCCTCCCCTATTTATTTATAATCTTCGGGATAGTTTGTGAGAAGATCATTTCACTGTATAACCTGAGATCATATTAACTAACATGTATACTGGCTCTAAAGAGAAGCGTTTTGTCTCCAACATGGAAACATAAGCAGAAAAGTAAGCACCTATAACAGCCAAACTTATACAGAGCTCTTGGTTTAAGCCTTCACTCTGGAGCCACAACTTCTTTTCCTCATGTTCATTCTCCAGACTCTCTATTTCTTCTTCAACACGTTAGACCTGTCTCTCACACTAACAAGGCTGAAAATGATATCTCCTTTCTTCAGTCATCTGTCCCTGCTATTCCATGGTTTTCTTCACTATCCCCCCTTTTCCCTGCCTGTTTTGGAAGTAAATTCCTCACTAAGTGAGGATTTCGAGGGAGCGCAAAGCTACTGTTTATCAGGAAGTGGATCCAAATTCTCTTTCGGGATATGAGACAATGTAAACTTTAATATAGACTTCAAAATCTCTTAGTATAGTTTGCATAATGCAGCTCTGGATTCTTCCCATCAGTATACCACCACAGCTGCAGTAATTTCGAAGGCTCTGCGCACACAGGACTTTCACCTGAACAACTTGAACAAACAGCTACGACAGGTGGCACATCAGTGAATGCATCTAATATGTAATTTTGTTCTATGCATTCGTGTGTGAGTTCCAGAGGAAATATCAACCATTTTCAACAAAGGGCTTGTGAGATAAATATTTACAGATACTGAAGCCTTTTTGCGTCGGCGTTGGAACATTAGAAATGCCTAAAAGCAGCCATAAAGAGTTCAAATGTGCTTATCCAATGAGAGAGGCTATTACAGAAAGTTACAGTTAAAGTATTCATAGACTTAGACTGCCTTACATTTCTCTTTTAAAAGTTGGTTAAACATCTTCCTGAAAACGAGTTAATGTGAGCTCTTACCTGTGGTGCTGAATCAGGAGGCTGCTGATGCTTTCAGAGCAGGACAGACAGAGAGACCACCACAGTGTGCCAGTGGCTGCCTCTGATTTAACTTAACTGGTGGAGCAAGACAAGCAGGAATACCGTCTGACACACAAACACACAAACCCCCCACAACTCACTCTCTCTCACTCTCTCTCTCTCTCTCTCTCTCTTACACACACACACATACGCACACACACACACACTACAATGATGAATGAATTACATTGGAGCCAGTCAGCCACGTATTGTCCTAGCCCATCTCTCTCTCTGTGGCCACAAACAAACACACACACTCACACACACACACACACACACACAAGATCTTACACAATAGCACCTCTCCTCCTCCGCATCCTCCTCCCCCTCCTCTTTTCACCCTACTCCCCAAGCACCATCCCTCTCTCCTCTCTCTTTAATGTCTGCTCTTAATCACTCGCTTTTTTCTTTCATATGAGAATTTAGTGCTGCCTTTGACAGGTGGAGATGATTAAAGGCCTGTTGCACAATGATTTGAGGGGGTTCAATTCAGTTACAGTTTAATTAAGCAGACACAGGCATGCACACCGGCATAGACTGCACTTTACTTGATTTAATATCTCGACCACCTCTCTTTCTCCACAAGCACGTGTCTCTCATCCCTTGACAGTCCCCTGTCTATTGTCCTCTGCACAGCATAAAAGGCAGGGCCAGTCTTTGATTGTGATTGGATCTGTCGACACATTGTATTAATAGCTGCGAAGCACGCCCTTGACTTGGATCAGGGTGTATCTGGGACTCGGAGGGGGGTGATATGGGTGGGTTAGAGCTGGAGAGTTGGGTTACCGCTTTTCTTTCACTCGTTGCTGGCCTTCCTTTGAACATTTCCCCTTTTCCTGTGTGATTCACCCGTCAATCATTTAACAAGTTTTTTTTTAATAAGGCGGTGGATGTGTTTTTGGATTGTGTTAGGGTCAGTGTGACCGAGCTGCCAACTCCCTGTGGTCAAGCTGGCTTTGTTTAGGCTATTTCAGTGGGACTGGTATAACTCTACTCCAAATACCACGTTCAAATGCGATAAAAGAATCCGATTGGTGCGAAAGGAAGGAATTTGAAGCCTGCACACTTTGCAGTTGTGTAATCTAGCTGTAATAGGAAGGGAGTTTTATTTTTAGCAACTGCAAACCATCAGACAATCCTTGGCACTAAAGATATTTGTCTCACACTATTCTTCTCTTTCTCTGGGTCTTGACAGGTGTTGAGAAAAAGGTCACATCCTCACCTCTCTGCCTGAGTCCAAAGCCACTATCACAACTGTCATAGAGATGGATAGTGATGGATGAGTTGGCATGGCTGTAATCCTCTGAATCCTCCCCAGTTTCAGTGTCTGCAGTGTCAACGTTGAAGAGAGCCATCACCTGGGTCAAAGACAAACAAGGAAAGAAAGGAAAAACAAACACTTTGGGCGAAGTGGAGGTCCTGTTTGGTGGCTTCTGCTCACTCAGGTGTGACATGGTCATTAGAGAATGATCACTTTTACCAAGCTGTCTAGGGCTCACAGCATCTTGGAGGTCACAAAGGGCCAAAAGGCAACACGTTCTAGAGGTTTAGTCGACTATCATAACCAGTAGTCGACACTGTGCATCGTTGTTGAAGAGTAGTTGGTGTATATGTGGTTTTAGCACGGTGCAGTTATAAAGGAGTGGCAATGCATCTACAGCTCATATGCAGCTGGTGGCGCTGTGGATAATTAAAAATCATAGTTATCATATGTAACTGTAAAGTTCCCATTGCCATCATTCTCATTTTCACATTTATTTGTGTATTTTGAGCTTCTACTAGAGGGTGTTTACATGCTTCAATGTTCAAAAAACACAGTTTTTCTCAAAATGTTTGCTTGAATATCACTCTCTGTCTGAAATGCACTGTTTAAGCGTCTATCTCTTTAAGACCCCGCCCACTCTTCTCTGAGTGGTCACTGTTTGTGGGTCTTCCGCATCTACTCTCTTAGTGTCTTTGTACCATCACTGGAGAAGGGCTGTAACGACACTTCTGTACATAGTACAGTGATCTATACACAGTATAGTTATGACATCACAACTTCATAGAAGTTGCCTGCTTGGTTTCTACACACAGGCTGTGTGCATTTCTACTGCAATTTGGCATTTGAATACTTTCAAAGTATTTATGTAGCACCTAAACATGCTTTATAATCAAAAAGACATCTCACTTTTTACAATTCTTGGAGCCATTTAGAGTTTTTTTTTTGTTTACAATACTTTAAAAGTAACTAAGTCATGAATTATAAAATTAATGAGATATGTACCTAAGTTTGATTTGGATTAATACTTTTTTGTAGGGATGTTCTTACCGGTGTTTCACCTGAAAATAGATCTGTCAGTCCACGTCATGCTCTGTCCTAGTTAATGTCCTTATAAGGGAGGCAGAGTCTTTTAGTTCGGAATAGGAAGGACACAAAGCAAACAGTTTTCTGACCGCATTTACTACATTTATTTTAGTGAATTATTTATTTAATTCAGTCATTCTTGTTAACATTACATCGTCATCTTGGTCGCGTATAATATAATATAAATAACGACATTTTTGGTTTGTGTTTTTGTTATTTTCCTGGAAAGTCAACCTGAGATATTGTTTTAAAAAAAATATCAAACATTAAGACAACACTGCGTGCTTTAAGGAAAATGTGCGTCGAACAACCCATGATTTATATGGAATAACTTATCAAAGGATTTTCCGTATCAACAATATTGGACCTTAAACACTGAAGTGTGGGGCTGCAGTCATACAGCAAGAGCAAGAGACAGGGAGAAACATGGCTGTTCAACGCTGGACTGTGGTTCAGAGCGGGTCGTCCTCCATTCGAGAGGTCGGCTCCTCAGGTCCGAATGTTGAAGACCTTGGCCAAGACACTGAACCCCAAATAGCTCCCTGTGCTGCACATGGGAGTGTGATTGATTACATTAGATGTCCATCTACCGTTTACAAACAACAGTGTGGAAATACTTTACTGGAGTAGATAAAACCATCAGATGTAACAAATGTAAGGCTTTCCTGTACCACAACAATACCAGTGCTATGCATAACCATTTAAAACTACACTCGCTTCTGGTTAACACTAGCAGTGGCAACGTTAGCTAGGAGAAGCCCTGACAGAGTGAATTTTGAGAACTTTGAGTTAATGGGTGATTCATCGACTATTTGACTACTTTTTCTTAAGAAATTTAAGACTACTAAAATGCAGCAGTCGTGGATGCTTTAACTTATCTGGAAAACCTTGAAAATACACAACATGCACCAGAGTGCTCTTCAATCTTTATACCTGTCATTTTTCAGGAAGGCAGGTTGCAGAGAGGACAGTATCTCACTTTGTCTGAAACACAGCAACAGAGCCATTTACACCTCCAGAGGGATTATGATCAGGTTCCATTATGTCTTCAATTACTGTGAGTGATAAGAATCATCCATTAGGCGAACGTTATCTTATTGCATATCCTGTCACAGCAATGAGCACCCGTACAGTATCAAATCGCCTGCACCGCCTTGGTCTCTCTGCCACAAGAATTATCAACAATCTATATCTGACCCAAGACCTCTCAGGAAGTAAGGAGAGAGTTATTTATCAAGCTCCGAATCTCCACCGCATTTTCCACAAAACAAATAATACTCAGTAGGGGACAGGATGTTGTTGCGACACCCCACACTACAATGTTGCTCTACACGCCTCGAGTACAAGCAGAAACAGATGTTGATTTAAAATGGGGAAATGACATTTCCTATGGGACTGTACCTCTTAAGAATGGATGGGTAGTGTTTATTTCAGGTTGTGGTATGTGCGTTTACAATATAAAACTCCATGTCCTGGAAATAAATGTCCACGTCCTCCATAATTCACTCACACGCAAAAAAAACCCCCACATGATTGATTATTCCAAGATTCTTTTTAAGAGTGTTGTGCAACACTGAGGAATCTGATGTAACTGGAGTTAAATCCAAGGAATATGGTCATTTATCATCTATTAGGTCATGCCTCATTTCTGGGTGGGTAGCCAAAGGAGAAAAGGGACAGGGCTTCTTATCAAGTGCTCATACCCTGGAGGTGTGATAGTGGGCCATGCTCTTGCTAATCAAATCATTCTAACAAGATAAGCTGTGTTAGCGCCTAAGCTAGAATTAATTGATGAGAGAGGTAATTACTAGTAGCACAGAGCACCGGGGGAAACGGGGGACATTTAAACCGGAGCAACACAAACACTAAAATGCCAGTCACACAACCACCTGCTGAAGAAACAACATATTCTGTGAGGTCTGAAGACACGTAAACTTTACACGTAATCTGCTGACCTGTATCGACTGACAACAAGCTGAGTCATCTCTTCTATCCAAACATATTTGACATTTTGCAGCGTGGTTTCCTTCAAAAATCCATGTGTGAATTGATTGCATTTAACAAGTGACAAGGGGCTTATTTCATTCAAATAACTGTTAAAAACATGAGCCTTGTTACCTTATGCACATGTTAGTCATTAGTTTTTGTTAAAGAAATACAAGGTAAACGTTGCCAAACTTCTTACACAAAAAAACAAATCACAAAACTTTCTGTTATGAAGACAGACAGCGACCTGCAGGGCAAGACAGGCTGACATGTTATCTTAATGGACCTCAAAAGGGTTTCTTCAAAAATCTGTCCATCTGGCGCTTGTTTTAAAGCTCACTTTGAAAACTCTTGCCTCATCGTTCCCAAATGACTTGTATTCGTAGGTCTGTTTCACAACAGCAGACATTTCCACTTGTCATAGCAGAAAAGGCACAGATGGAACTAATAACATCAAGTATGTCCGTGTTCCAGCAATCACTGCAATGAAATGCAACAATTAATAATGTTATTAGATACACCTGTGTTTGACAGGTCGAAATGTAAGCAGCGAAGAGAGCCAGTTCAACTTTACCTTTTAAGGTATTGCCAAGGTTTCCGACCCCATAACATAAACGTAAAGATATAACACAAGAGGCACAACCTAGGGCTAGATGAGCAGTGGCGCTAAGTTGAGACATAGCTGGAAAAGGATGCAGTGATGTTGGGTTGGATCTAGCATTACTGCGACACATCCTTGTAAAATAAGTCGGTCTATTGTTCTGACTTTATACTTGCTAATGTGAAAGAACCGTGCTAACCAAAAGCGCCAGAAACACGTGGGTGCTAATGCCAGTATAGCATTTCAGGAGCTAAGTCACTGGCATCCTTCCTATCACCATTGCACCTGGACGTCTTTACAAGAATAATACGTATTTTGTGTGGCCGATTACTGCTTCAGGTCCGTTGCTGTGAAAGTTGTGCTGCGACTCTTGCCAAACTCTGACATGCCAGCTATAGCTGCTGTGCGTCATTTAGTGAAGATCATGCTGCTTGTGCTAATTTTGTGAGCTCTCTTGGCTTTGTTCAGCTGTGCTTGGCTGACAAGCTGCTTGCTGTTCAATTGCTGGCCAAGTTCGTATCATATAAAACATGACGGGTTTGTATGATATCTTACAAAATACGACTAATCTATTCTGTTATATTCGATGCTGTGAAACAGCGATCAGTATTTGACCATGACGGTTAAGTTTATGATGTCAATTTTGCACAATGGTGAAATATGAATATTTTTGTGTTGACTAATGTTAGTGCTATTAGCTAAATTTGTATTGTATTGTCCATTCACGGTTTTGGCAGTTGTCTCAGGATGATTGATTATTGTATGTCTCACTGCAAGCTTATTGTTTATTGCACTCTGATTGTAACTGTTGTATTGCAACAGTCTTTTCACATTTTTTTTTACTTTGTAATGTTTGTTTTATTTTAAAACTAAACCGCTTGCTAATTTTTTTCTTTTCGTAAGTTTTCCTGCTGAATACCAGCTATTTATTGCTATACTTCTTAAGAAGAGCAAATATTCACACTTTCTTCTTCAGCCCTTTGCTGCTTATTTGCAAACTTTGCAAACAGCAGCATCCACATGTTGACTGAGTCCAAGTTCTCCTGTGAGGAGAAACGTTTATTGTCATTGCTACCAAATTCCTGCTGTGCTGAACTTGGTGAATGCTTGTGGGGAGTGATGAGGTCAGAGTCTAAATGCCAAATATCAACTCGCATTCACATAATAAATCCCTCTCATGTCATTGGCTAACCACTGACGCACCCGTATCTCTCATTTAATGCCCTGAAACCATGCTCCGTCTTCAGTATATATGCAGTAGCAGTATGTAGGACATTATGTTGTCAAAGTCTGCCAGATAATTTGTACAAATCCTGGTACACTAAGGATTTGGGGAATTTTTCCATAAAAATCTGTAATTGGGGAAAAACAGTTTTTTAAAGACTAAATAAAGGGACATTTCATGCTATATTATCTTTTTATATTATATTTACATACTTCATTGTTCAAAAAACACTTTATTTTTCTCATACTCTCTGTCTGAATATACCCGTACTCACCTCTGTCTGAAACGCTCCGATTTAGCGCCTGTCTCTTTAAGACCCCACCTGAAAAGCCCAGTCTGCTCTGATTGGTCAGCATTTGAGGCATCTGTGCTCTCAGTGTGTCTCTGCACCATCATTGAAGCTGGGGAATGATATATATATATATATAGTTGTGACATCACAACCCTACAGAAGTCCTGACAGCTCGTTTGAAGGCACAGTTTCTGAATACGGGCTGTGTGCATGTCTCTGCGGATTGAGTGTTTTGATAATTTCACAGCATTTATATTGTATTTTATTAAAAAGATATGAAAATCTCACTTTTTACAATATAGCACCTTAAAAGCGTTATCTTGACACACACACACACACACACACACGCACACACACACACACGCACGCATGCACGCATGCACGCATGCACGCACGCACGCACACACACACACATATAGCCTTGTTATGTGATAACATGCTGACATAGAGATATGTTAATTAAGATATTTATCAATTTAATTAGCCACCTTATTAACATAAATAATTATGTTTAAAATATTGCAGTGATTATAGTGTTACAATAAATTGAACATATAGTATAAGCCTTGTTAAAGACTGATGTTCATCGGAGGGGAGCCTAGTGGTTCAGTTGACGAATACCATGACTGATTTACATGTGGGAGTGGGAAAATATGTTGTCTTAACAAGATGTTTTGTGTTTTTTTTACTTGTTGTGTAGATAATGACAGGAATGTTGGACTTCATTAAGCTACCAGAACATGATATAACATGTGTTTTGTCTAATGGACTCTCACGCTATATATAGACATAACAAACATCCATCTGTACAGAACTAATTTCTGAGCTCCTGACATGCAGTGCTACATACATCACCCTCAGATAGCCCACAAGGGACCCGTCCAATGTGACTTTAACAAGCCTTTTATTTTCTCAGTGTGCTGCGTAGGTGTCAAGGACAGCTCTAGCACCATCCCTCTGGTGCCGTCAAGGCTCAGAAAATATTTACTGCATCTCTCACACTGGATTGACCTGCCTTGTTAGCGTTGTTGCCCGCATGAGCCTGATTCAGAAAAACTGTGTTTGTATGGGAGGACAAAAACGATGTGGACAAAGAGTAACAGAACAGAAAGTAAGTTTTGCAACATACTCTGTTGTGGTTTTTTTAGTTGTTTTTGCGAGGAGTCCGGAACATGTGTACAGTAACCTGTTAGTACACAAGGTTTTGCCATGACCTTTGCCCCTGAGCTTCAATTCCTGCTTCACGTCACGGAAATCACTGACCCAGAGGTTGACTGTGGAGATGTAAAATTATGTAACCGCCACACTCCTCTTGATTGGAGCTAAAAGAAAAGATATGGCAAAGGCAACAAATCTTTTGCAAACAGGAAGTGTCCAAGAGATTTGGGAGGAAAGTGGTGGGAAGGCCTGTAGTGGGCCTCTAAGAGTCACATTGTTTAGGTCTGAGCTCCCCAAGGTTGACTTTTTACAACTATACACAGGGAGGGATGGGAAAATACTGAAGGGGATGCTGAGGGAGGTTAGCTACTTCTCCTTTAGTGTAACCTCTCCCATGAATATTTTAAGCTCTTTATTAGATCTATGGAGGATAAAAAAGGCATTTGTATTTTACTTCCTTCCAGTCCTGTGAGGTTTATCAGCAGGATGACTTTTGAATTCAATACAGTGAGCTGTCATATAGACGTATTTTGCTCTCTTATGGTACTATCTGTTCGGCCAAAGGAGCATTATAGACTAAGATAACGGAGTAAGAGGTAATGTTGCCTTCAAGCAAGGAAGTGAGTATGTTGTTGTGAAGGTTTGGTTCTTTATTAAAGAGATTTGTCATTACAACCAGACATCTCAGACACAGATTACAAGAGCGTAAACAAATACATTTGTCTCTATGTTCTTTCATTTCTTATTTGGCAGCAGTCGGTCGTTAACATGTGTCTTCTAAGTCTTATGCAAATTATTGCTCTTACACTGTCTTGGTCTCTTAACTTAAAAGTAAATATAGATTCTTTGTGTGTGTGAGTGTGTGTGTCCGTATGCTCTCTGGGTGTTACTGTATTGTTCCTGTAAAACTCAGCGTGTGTGTCCTCGATGTGAGTAAGGCAGAAGAGTTTCACACACACACAGGCTAGGATACTAAGGGTCTGGAACCTGTTCTTATCCTCAGCCAGGCTTTCCTTACGTAAACAGCATGTGAACAGGATTGAGCTTTCTTTCTCACCCATGACCCCCTGTCTTTTAAAAATGACTCATAAAAAGGCAGGGAAGCATTAGGAGTTTTAAAATAAAGTCAAACCCCAATTCAATGTAGAAATAAAACAATAATAATAACAAGTATCCATTAAATCACATCTGGACACTACATTTCACGTTTAAGGTGCATCTGTGTGAAAATAGATCCAAGAGGGTATGTACAGTATCTCAGCTTGCACCCACTTCCTTTTGAAAGCCCCTCCGGCCATGTTGTTACTCTCTGGGGCTGCTGGAGTTTGGGCTCAGCTGAGTCAATAACCCTGGGGCCTTCCAGGCCGTATAAACACCCCCGTCCTCCGGGAAGAGGGTGACTCGCGCCACGCTGGCGATGTTTTGTCATGTCCTCGTCTCTGCAGTAACAAACAGATAAGTCTTTGACAGATGTGTGTGGAGAGAATGGTTTAGTCTTTAAAGACCCTCTTGTATCACAAATAAACAGGCTTACTTTTGTGTCAGCGTGATATTTAATTGGAGCTGGAGATGGTCAAACTTTATGAATTTGGACAGAGCAGGATATGGAGCTGAAACAATATGAAAACATTTAATGAGCTCCACTCAATAAAAAAAAAAGAAGATCTTATCAGTATCATTCAGTTTTCACCGAGATGTGCTGGGGTTAGTTTGGATTCAGGGCGGCAAGAAAAATGGCGACAAACTCTATCATATGGCATAATGCAACCCTATCTCCTAAAAAATGTGTTCCCAAACAACTAAACTACCTTCTTATTACATTTTGAGTGAAACAGATTTTCCCCAGATTACATACACATTCTTGAAAACTAGGCTAAACTAAACTAAACGAACAACAGTTTCCTGGGTGAAAGTCCTGTATTTGTCCATCCATCCTGACCTTCTCCGTAAGCAGATTTCAAACGTGGACGTAGAAACGTATTCGTTATTTGAAAGCAAACATAATCTGGGACAAAATACATTTACCTCAAAACATAATTGAGAATGCAGTTTAGTTATATGGGAACAGACTTATTCAGTGCAGAACACACCCTGCATATTTCTTTTATATATATGTTTTATTTGTGAATTTTCATTACCACAAACAACAATACATAATATGTATGACTGGAAAACATTTTGTAGAAGGTGGACAGTGGCAGAGGTAAAAATGATACTAAGACAAGATGGCAGCATCAACAATACAACAAAAAAGCAATAAAAAATGCAGTACATAAGTAAAAGGAACAAAAGAGACATTGATATCCACAGCAGGGAATTATTTATGTGAAATTTTGGCCAATTAAGTATTGTATTCTAATCTATAAATGCATCGTGAACATTAAGCTTTACCCGTCCAGAGTTTTTACCTCACCACACCATTGTGATTTCATTGCTTCGTTACGACATAATGAAATCACAATGGTGTGGTGAGGTAAAAACTCTGGACGGGTAAAGCTTAATGTTCACAATACATTTATAGAATAGAATAGAATACTTTATCGATCCCGGGGGAAACTGGTTTGTTTTTTACGCTTGCTCCATTCTTGAATATAAATATATAAGGAAGTCATAACAATGACCAATAGAAATAACGAATAGGCTTCAACAGAATCTGAAAATATGCAAACACAATACATGTCTATTCTGCTACAGTATCAGTCAGTATATGTTATAATAAAAGTAAGAAAATGAAATTAAAATGTGTGCATTATACTACTGTATAGCAACTATTTGTGTACAAATTGAGAAGAGAAGTGGTGGGAAAATGTGTATATTACAATACAAAACATACACCACTTAACATAATAGTAGTCCTGCGATGAAAATATATAAATAGAATTAAACTGGAGTGTAATGTATGTAAGCTGGGGTATTGCAAAGTTGAATAAGTAAACTGGTGTCAAGTCAAAGTCAAAGCGTTGTGCAGCTAAACCAAATTTACCTGAATAATTAAATGTGCATTGCCTTCCACGCCGCGTACAAAAAGAAACATTAGGTAAATACAGGAGAATGTATTGAATGGTGTATTGCACGGGTGACACAACATTAAAAAATAATTGAACAATATCATGGTCAAGTTTTAGAGACAGAAAAAGAGAAGTCATAACAGTGACGGACTTAGAAAAATCAAGAGGCAAGCAAGAGGCCATATGATTGTTGCCTTAAATGAAATGATCGATTCCACTGTGTTTTACTTTGCTTTAATACTCTTAGTAATGTAACAGACTCCGTAGAACTGCTACTGCTAAATGTTCTTGTAATTCCCATCTACCCTGTGTGTTATGAGGGTCATGACTCAGTAAATGGATGCAATAACCTTTTACAAGGACATCAGCCTACCGTATTGCGGTCACATAATTCTTTAGCCGTGCTCTACTGCAGACATTAAGTGCAAACAACAATTTATAATCTGAAAAACCAGACTCTAAATGGCCTCAACTCGCAGTCATCTCCCTCTTTCGTCATCGGGTTCCTGCATGTTTGCTGCAAATTGTGGGACTGAGTTCACTTGACCTAAAGCGAGCAACAGGTCAATAACTTTGTTCCAGCCAACTTGACTCGTTTGCTATGATTCCCTCCAGTCCAGTTTTGTGCACTGATCAGCAGCCAACAGGCACGTTAGAAAATACAGTACATACGTTTAGTCATGCTTCCTGTTAAAATAAATGGATTCCCTGATGGTGTGTATTTTTTGCCGACTGAATGCCAGGAGTTTGGAACGTTCTGTAAAAGCTTTCCTGCCCATTCCCAGCATTTTCTGCTGAGGTGGCCTTGCTAAGGGAGTTTGTCTTGGCCTTGTTTTTAAAGGAGTGCCAGTCAGTGGATGGCACCGAGGTCTTGTAATCAGCACATAATCCCTGGGTAGGAGGAGCTCGTACAGGTTTCTAATTTGGTTTTGTGCCCTGTTGTTTGTATTTGGATACTTTGGGACACATGTAGAAATGACATTTAAAGCATCTCCAGCTTCTTCTATGTCACATATTTCCAAGTAAAGTGGAATAGTTGGGCATGGGATCATTTCAGGAGGAACGTAAGCGTATCATTAAGGGATTTGATTTGGTCGAGCGTTGGCGTAACACAGAGAACATGAGTCTCTGGAGAACCACACATCTCCATTAATCTCTATTTGCTCCTACCCACAACTCCCTCACTTGGAAAGTGTACCCTTTTATTTCCATTTGTACGATTCCTTACATCTTCACCCCTCCTTGTTGCGTGACAGTTCAGAGTAGCTATAAACGCTTTTGCCTAATGACATGGTTGAATCTACACTTTGAACATGCTAGTTTGTTTCTTAACACACAATCCATGATATTGCTCCACTACATAATGTAACTGATAATGTAAGGGGTAAGCTGGTAGTCTTAACATATGTCCCCATATGTAGGATGAGTCATCACAAATGATTTTAACATTTCCATAGCAAAAGAGCACAATGTTGGGGTAAGGTATAAATGCTCAAAATGTTGCATTCCAGGATAATGCAGAATAATTCAGGGATACTACTGTGAACCACTGTCTTTAAAAAATCAGAAGGTCTCCGCTTCCACCCCCAGCTCCCCAGAGAGTGTCGAAGTGTCCATGAGCAAGACAAGCAAGATAAATAATCACATTGTTATAATGTAAAACTTATGTTCAAATGAGGAAACGGTGTCCAGAGAGCGGATACATTGAGGAACATGGCTCATTTACATGATTGGAATAGTTATTAAATAAATCAAGGCATATTTGTGTCATGTAGGATAACAAACTGGTGGTCATATATTTGATTAGTCCCTCATTACAAGCTAATATCATCTGTATGAAAAGCTCCATAACTCCAATCGCTGAAAGGGAATATTAGATCAAATATCTGAGTGATAGCTCTGGTTCTGACCGCCTATGCTTCCTGCAGCAGTATTGTGACTACAAAATCTGTCATGTGCTTTTGATTACACACTTAGGCCTTTAATGTATTAACAAAATGCTTCACGCTATTGTGATAGCTTCGTGTTGGCAAGCGTGGAGGATAAACACGGGTTGCGATTCATGGATCACTGCTGGGCATCCTGCGTCGGACGGTGAGCCTCTGTGTCGGTTTCCAGCGAAATGTCACACCAAATGTCCTTGCACACATTTCAGTGTTTCCTTTTCAATTTGATAACATGACTGGTTGGTTGGTTGGCTGGCTTTAGTAAACACCGTCTCATCAAGCTGTTGTCATCTGTGTAAGCCAAGATGTAGCTAATAACCGTAGTTGCTCAAAAAGAAACATATTTGCTTGTATGTTTTTATAGCATTATTACAGATTGGAGTCCAGGGCTCCTAAATTGGTCATAAGATGCACGTACATTGCTATATCCCCCTGATAATCACAGAGGCATTCAGCTGCCCCATGGGTACTCGTACTGTGGGTTTCTGAGGTCAGTTAACCCCTGCTGAGAGAGCTGGAGTAGATGGGAGGTGGAGTAGAGCTAGAGGAAATAACACAGCAGCGGGGTATCTCATGCCAATCAACATACAGCAAAGTGAGAAACATTAGCCCACAGATTGATGCTTACCGTTTTCCCAAGACTGTGTGGGTTGATGTTTTTACAATTGAGAGGACAGAGTGGTTAATGCGCCTACAGCTTGAATCATGTTGTCTCATTGAGGTTATGCTTGAGTCCTTAGAAGTTTAATGCTATAAGTTTGGCCTCTCTATGATCAGAGGCATTTTAATTCCCATTACTGTATATGCTTTGTTTGACTCCTTTTGTATTTGTCAGGATTAAACCTAGAAGTGAACAAGCACCTTATTTTCTGCCTGATGTCTGTATTGTCACCAGGCTCGACTTTCAGAGTACTCCCAAACTGTGTCGGCACCAAGACAGAGGAGGTGACTCGCCACAAGGCAACTCCTAATGAAATCCCTTCCTGGGAGCTTTGTAAATATTTTCATCCTCTCCCTCAGCCTGCTGATAGACTAATTCCACTCACTTTCCTAATTAATCACCGAGGAGTGGAGAGAGGCTGAGACAGGAGGAACTGGATAAGTAGTCACACGGCTGTTGTTGGAAACCGTCCACATCAACACCCTGCATGTAACTCTATACTGTCCTCGTTTCACATCTCAACACACGTGTGGAAAGGCAGGTAAAAATAGCTCTCTATATGCATTCAACAATATTGGTGGCAAGGCTTTTATTTTGTCAAAATTATGTCAACATCTGAATCTATAGCTGAAACAATAAGTCAATATTAATCAACTAACAAATAATTGGGAATGATTGTGATAATCGATTGAAATATTTAATATAATAAGCAGCCAAGACCTAATTCAAACTTCACAATTGTGAAGATTTTCTGCGTGTCTTTGTCTTATGTCACAGTAAACTGAATGCATTTGGGTTTTGGACAGGTGGTTGGACAAGACACAACTTTTGGGTTTAAATATAATTATTTTGGACCTCTTTTCTCTATTTCCTGACATTGATGATGAATCAAGAATATAAAAGATGGATTAATCGATAAATTAAAATGAAATGAAAATTAAAAAAATGAAGTGTCAGTTGCAGCTCTAAAGGTTCAGTATTTAGGGGTGAGGTTGCAACTAAGGGAAACGTTTTCAAAGTTGTGTGAGATCGAGGTGTCCAACGGGAATGGCCTTATCTAGAAACAGTGTTTGGTTTATCTGTTGTGGTGTATTCTATTTCTGCCAATAGATCCCCCTAAATCCTACAGAATGTTCCTTTAATTCCACCTTTCAAAAATCATGCAATCTCTACCACTTGCATCAGCTAATTAAAGTGTTTATTGGATCTTATTGGATTACATCTTCATTGAGTCGAGGGATGTCTTAACTGAAAACTTCTGGGATCAATAGTGTAGTGGATTTTAATTTGCTCGTAATGGATGAGAAATTAAACATTGGTCTTGGCACTTCTGCAGTATGCAGTCATCATGTGTGATTAAAGTAAAACTTTATTACTCTAAACAGATATTTTGGATATCACAATGTCAATTTACATATTGTGTTTTAGTGAGGTGTAAAGGGTCTATCCATTTTCTGCAAATTCAGTTGAGAAATGTTTAGATAGGATAACCTGCATGCAATGTTTGTTTTTCTGTTAATCCAGTGAATTTCATACTAGAAAAGTCAGCATGATAATCACTTGGAAACAAAAAACTGTAAATCTAATATATTCATAAAGCAGTCCTTTTCATTGATGGTGCATATATACACAAATCTCTCATCCCGTGTCTTTTTACACTTTACAGTCACATGATAATATGTCTTGCAGTGACTATTCATTAAGAACATGCTGCTTCAAGACTCAAATTCTTGTTTTAGTTTCTTTCCCAGACAGGCATTTAGAATACTTAATTGCCTCAATAGCCACAATTATCACAGCAATACGCTGCTGATAGACTCACATAGGGGAATCGCTACTCTCTATTATAAGATGGTGCTGTTTTCTTTAATAAAGATTAATCTGTGGTTGGGGGATTTGGCAGGGCTCAGAAAAATATTATAAAACTGCACACGGAAACACAATATGTCCAGATTTTTTATTGCAAAAGATGAATTGTTGCCCTTTGAATTGAAATAATACACTCACTTTGTTACGGATATATACTTGGACTCGTCTCTGCACATCTTAAAAACGCACACTCGCACACGTAATCCATCTTTGACAGGTGATGCACCAGTAACGCTTAGGGAAACTGTTGAATCTGTATTTCTTCCAAACTCTCGCCGAGCCTTTAACTCCGTCTGTCGTCCCGGTTATTTGAAAATCATTACTTACTGTTGGCAGTCATACTGATTGATGAAGTTGAGTTTCCACATGGGCCTCTTGTCAGTTACTTGAAGTAAGCCAAACCACAGATGGATACCATGTGCCTCTTCATTAAACCTGAAGGAAAGCGCTCATCTTATTTTCATAGCCTCCTCTATATTCATATAGTATGCATCGAATGTGTAGTCTATATCTGAAATGATTTAGCTCATGGGCAGAATGTGTATTTCATATTTCATAAGACTATATAAGTAACACATGGAAAGGTGCGAGCAAGGTCACACCTTCGCAGTATACAACGCCAAATTTGATGGTAATATGACACAAGCACGTTCTAAAACAGACGTCACGGTTAATAGGCTCTCAGAAAACTGTCCATCATGTTTATTTAATCACTCCTGATGGGCTTTGGGTGATGCAGGCAGATATTGGTCTCAGAGCTAGCGCAGTGAAAATCAGGTTAGCTCTTACACTGAATGTGGAGGAGGCCTGCAGATCTGGCCCCTGTTCCATTTCCCCTCGCTGCATTACCCACTTCTAACAAAGTTACAGCACACTTCTCATTTTTCATTGGATTAAAAGGGCCATATAGATTTGGACATGAGACACCGTGGTACATCAATCCCCAAGTGCATCTGCCCTACTGTTCAGATTGTCGCACACCCACACAAACACCTTTCTCTTTCACACACGCTTTGTCGCTCACATCTGGGTTTAGATGGTCACCGACCTTCCTCACAACAGACGCTGCTCATTAGCCTTTTGTCTCAGCCTGCTTAATTTCATCACAGAAAGGACAACTGCGCTAATAATGATCATTTACAATGACTCAGACCCATTAGGAGCTATAACAAGGCAGATAATGGAAAGTAAGGCCACAGATTACTGCATAAATTAACAATAGTATTGTTTTTGTCTGGGGTTTGGCTGGCTATTGTGGATTGGTTGAGCATGATGATTAAACATTCACTAAACACATCAAAATGAACATGAAAAGTGGAATGTGTTTTGTTTTTCCCCCTGAATGATATGTTTTTAATTTCTGTATTCCCATCTCTAGGTACTGGTGGAAAGCCAATATTTCTTTCTTTGGCATTGATTTACACGTTTGTCTGTCGTCCAGTTCCAACCGGTTATTTTGTACTTCCCAAAGGGCTCCATAACATCCTCATCCAAATCCTCTTTATGTGTTTTTCTCACAAGAACTCTGGAACAAGAACTCTGGACATTGTCCGAAGTTGCCCTTTCTCACATGTAGCACACAGCAGGAGATTGTCAGACAACGTTCTCACTTACTGGGAATTCTCCATTTGGTTTAGATGAGGGATGGCGCCTGTGTAGAGCGAACAGCAGGCAGAACATGGGGTAGATTACAATGAGGCCACTTAGCTGTTTCGTAACTTGGTCATCAACTTGCCGTTATTTGAAATCATCTGATCATTTCGGCATCGGCCCTTACTGATAGAAGTGTCTGAATCTCGTTGTCGCCCTTCTTCACTCTCAGTTTTGCATGGACTGCATGATGGAGGAGTCATCAACAAACCCACTCACTCGCTGTGAATTCTCGGGACCATGGCCCGCTGTACTCACATCATGGACGGAATACAAGACAATGGGCCCCTGGGCACAGATGCGTCTACGTAGGAACAAGACACCCAAATTCAAAGAGCCTACTGAGATGTTTTGTAGTAATTTTGAGAGTCTTTGTGGTCATTGTGCACTTATTTTTAGACAGTTTTCTATGCGGTCACTTTACATCCATTTTTTGTTTTTTGCGGTGGGTTTACATCTATTCGTTTCTATATCGTCGTTTCGTTTCTGTCACTGTACATCTATTTTTAACCATTTTGCATGTCTTTGTTGTCATTCTTTGTTTCCATGTGATTGTTTTTTTTGTCTATTTTCAGTCATTAAGCTTCTCTTTGTGATCATTTTGTGTGTTCTTTTTCAGTTTAAAGACAGGGCCCCTGACCTTATGGGCCCCTAGGCCTATGCCCGGTAGTCCCGTTCATTAATCCTCAATTGGAGATTGCATAGACTTTGTACCAGGGAGCTGGCAGGGTACGGTTTGTTCAATGTGCGGTCCAACTGATTAGGACATTTGCATCCTCACATACAGCTCCTCCGGGTAATGTGTAGAAGATTACAGGGTTGCAGTGCACATGTGAAAGGGCCTTAATTCAAGTTTTCTAGAAAATGGATTCAGCAGCATTATATAATTCTTTGTTGGGCGTCTAGTCACCCTTTGTCATTATTCATGATCTGCTTTGTTAAGAGGTAACCTGTTGGACTGATACAACAGTTCATCGATTCAATAAATATTGGTGCAAACCATAGACAGTTTTTATATATATATATATATATATATATATATATATATACATAAAAACGGCTACCAAACTTCATTACTGTCACATCATGTTTCCCAGAACAGCAACACTTCATGGATTCTTTATACTCAAACAAACATAAAACAAATTCTGTTATTTTAACTCTCTTGGGTCATTTCCTTTACTGTACTCCATCTGTTTCGTATTATGTATAGCATAACTTACACTCCCCTGGGGCAAAGTACTCTGAGGGAACCCTCAATAATTGTGTTCGAGTGACATTTGAGGGACATCTTCCCATCTTGCTCTCAGCAACTGACGTTTAGGTTTTGTTATCATGACCTCTAAGTTTAGCCAAGGACGTATGTTAACTATTCAGGAGAAACTCAAACTGGTTGTTTGAAGGAACCAGAAAGAGTTTGTCAGAGAGTTTCTCATGC
This sequence comes from Echiichthys vipera, assembly GCF_963691815.1. Taxonomy (NCBI): domain Eukaryota; kingdom Metazoa; phylum Chordata; class Actinopteri; order Perciformes; family Trachinidae; genus Echiichthys; species Echiichthys vipera. The sequence continues at coordinate 12,195,327 of NC_139846.1, read as the reverse complement.
CTGTTTCCCATGTAGATTGTGCAACACAATTTGGAAAAAGGAAACGTGAGGGTCTGGAAATGTTCTTCTCTTACTTCCAACAGGCTGCATGACATAAAAAATAAGGAGAAAGAAATTCAAGATGATGATCATAACTCATTTACGGCCCTGGCCAGTCTGCTCTGGTCTGTAAAAACGAGGATGGTCACCATGGAGTGGAATAACAACAATGTGAATGTATAATCGCAATTAGAGGCGAGTGTAAGTTGAGAAGTTTAAATGTGTGATTCCTTTGAAATAAGTCAGGGTTTGAGTCTTTAAACAACTTGGGAAAGACATGAATTAAAAAGAGGAAGGAATGCAGGAATTGAGGAAGGAATAAAGGATTCAAGGAAGGAAGAAGGAAAGGATGAAAGGATGAAAAGGAGTCAATGGAGGAAAAAACAATTCAGATAGGAATCAAGGAAGAAAGGAAGGAAGAAATAATTAATCAAGTAAGTAATCGAGGAATGAGGAAGATAAGGAAGGAATGATGGTATTAAGGAAGGACTTGAGAAACAAAATGAGGAAAGAAGGAATCAAGGAAAAAGTGAAGGACAGAAAGAATGAAGGAATTAAGGCATTTAGAAAGAATGAAATCCAGGAAAGAAAGCATTAAGGAGGAAGTAAAACAGGAAATGAAAAATATACAGTATAAAATAATACAGTCTGTGTGTAATCCAGTCTCCCTTCATTATTTTCCTCTACCTCTTTAGTCTCGGATGTAAAGGCCATTACACTGATATTATATTGTCGAAAAAGAGTGTCACACATGCGGATAAATGGGCTGTTTCAGTACGCCGAATTACCTTACCTTACTATATTGTTCTATTATTACGTTTTCATAGCTAGGTTAAATATTTAAAAGACACCGTCAAGCACTTCACCTCAGCCATGATATATACCATAGCACCAGGGAGTCCATCTGCTCAGACCATGCACACAATAATAAAGAGGAGCCTGCTTACGTCACCTAAAGGTCTTCAAAGTAGGGTACATGAAAGGACCTTATATCATTTTTCACAAGCTTTACATCCATTAAGCCCACTCATCTGGAGCCCACTGACACACAGGGAAACAAAGGCGTCACCAGGCAGGTTGTTAAGCGTGCGTAAGCAGGCTGTGCTGATGTCACGCAAACTCATCGACTCAAAAAACATTGTTCCTAGAGAGAGCAGGTCTTGTACCGTTCTGTCGATCACTTCCAGTTACCGCTCAAACTTGTACTTGTTTCCACTGATAAGATTTGTAATTTTCCGTACTCTGCAATGTACCCAGTTTTATGAGCGTGTCTTGTCTGTTTTTTGTGACTTTAAAGGAGTATATAACTTTCATGGTCATATCTTACATTTTCATGTTTAGAGTTTAAAAAAAATAAAATATATGTTTAACTTTTAAAAAATGCATTTCAATTTTATATACATGATTTTGGTGTATTACGTTAGTTTGTTTGATTGAATCATTGAATGGATTAATGATGTAGTAAAATGAAGCTGTTCTACCTGATCACCTCTTGTATTAAGTCTTTCCCATGCATGTCTCAATTCTGCCCCATGGTGGACGCATGAATTAACAGCCGAGGGAGAGAGCCTCTATTTGCTCACTTTGTCTGATTTTCTTTTCCTCTTTTGAACTCAAGTTTAAAATCCTCAATCTCTGAAAGTCTTTTTCAGTTCTTTTTTCCTGAGAAATGGAATAAAATTGGTCTCTGGCATGTTTGATAACCGTGCAGAGGTCAATTTAGTGTTTCAATGTAATCATTAATCATTAACACAACACAGTACAATACTCACTTAAGGTTACTTAAAAACATATTTAGTACCAATAACTGCAGCCATGGAAATCTAGAGTCTTTTTGACTCAGAGGAGAACGGCCAGTCTGAAAAGCACGAGTTGAATTTCAGATGTGAACTGGGTGGCTGCCATCTTGTGGTTTCTAATCTGAATTACACACAAAAAAGGTCCACCCAGTGAAAGGTCATTCAATGACACGGAGAAACCAAATCTATTTCACTTCAGCTGCAGTGTAGTTAGATTGTTCTCCTTAGATAAGCACCTGCTTAATGATAATGTCATTTAAATTGTGCCTTGACTTTTTAGTTTTGCAGTTGCACAATAGGAAAGATGGAAGACGTGCAAGCACTCACTTCTTCCCTGAAGGTTGTGTCATATTGAGGTTATTGCCTTCAGACTCTGGAACTTTTTGTTTTATTCATTATTTATGGCCCTGTACCTACTTTATTGAGAATGGTCATACAGTTTCACAGCAGTGAAACACAGGCTTGCAATGTCTTTGTCAGACTGACATTTTTTTCTTCTTTTCCTTATGTTTTTCACATTGTGCTGAGTTCCCCCCTACACATTAAAACAGCTTCCTATTTTCCTGCCTCATGAAATTCCTCCACGACCAAGATTGTTGAAATTACAGTGACTCTTAAATGACCTCCTCCTTTATGCGTTCAGTTTAAGGTGCTCAGCATTAAAATAGCAGCTAAATTACTGGAAGCGTACGCAGTGATAACTATTAAGTTTGACCACACCACTGGAGTTCAATTGATTTGCTGTAGCATGCAGTTAGTAGCTGAATGTTTGCAAGTCCCATGGTGAGAAGTTAGGGATGCTAACTCTGTGCCTGCACACCAAGCACATCAACCAGCTAGCCTTGGGCAAAGAAAGCAAACATGCTGGAGTATTTGAGTCAGTTTGCATCCCTAATGTCGGAACAAAACGGTAGCCCCGGCGGTAACACTCAACACTCAACGCTTTACTTGTTTATTTATTTCTGTATTTTTGCCCCCTTCTAATCTCCTGTTCCCGAATTAATTGCTCAATTAGCATAGTAAATTAGCGAAACAATTATGATGCATGGAAAACTTCCAGCACACACCATCACAGCCAGTCTGGATACATTTAGTGAAGTGAGGAGAAAAAATAAATAAAAGAGGAACGAAAGCAGGCAGGGTGGCTTGGAAAGAGAGTTTGTAGTAAAATAAAACATTTTAACAAACAGTCCTGCCAAATGAAATGTGATATCCTCTCCTCAGTGTGAGATGTAATAAACATAGCAGTGCAAATTTATTAGCAATGTATAAAAGTAGCATTGAATTAATTCTTCATGCTTCTCAGATGGTTGCATGTAGCGCATAGAGAATTAAATGCTTTCCTTCTTCTACCCCAGAGCGCGCACGCACACAAAAATTTGCACAGACACACACACACACACACACACACACACACACACACACACACACACACACACACACACACACACACACACACACACACACACACACACACACACACACACACACAAACGGCGAAGGTTTCAGAAATATGAAGCTAACAAAAAAGGCCTGGAAAATAAATAGCTTCTTGTTATTTTTCTAACTTTTCTTAATCAAGTTTTCTAATTTCTTTTAAAAAACTTATAGTTACTTATATTTACATGCATAGGGTGTGAAATCAGTCATTAGTACACCATGCAGCACTAAAAGTTCCCAAATTCAGCTTTCTTGGAATTCTTGGAAAATTGACCCAATAGTCTCCTCGTATCCCACAACTGGATGACACCCACTTTAGCCTTGTTTCCACCGAGCGGCCCGGTTCAGTTCAGTTCACACATTAGAACTCTTATTTTTGTGTTTCTATTGTCAAAAGTTGTGGATGCTACCAACAGAACCACTCCACTCTGTATTTTTGTTACGCCTCGGTTGAGGTACGTAGCACACTGATCCGATATTAAAAGGTGGATCTAGGAACGGGAGTGCGGGCTGGATGGAGCAGTGAGGAATGAAAAGGTTTTTCAGCTCTGTACATGTCTTCCCATGGCTCTTACCATCTGGTGACAACCCCGCCTTCATTTAAGAGTATGTGGAAGCACAAAACAGATATAGTATTTGGGTATGTGTCCAGATCTAAAGGTCCTGTACAGAAAGTGTTGGATGGAAACACAGCTTTTGTATCTTTTTCTGCCAGGTGAGAGCAGGAGGCATGCTTATCTCTATACTGCCCTACAAAGCCTAAGTTCAGTAACTATGGGGACATTTAAGCCCAAAAAATGGCTTTAAAGTTCGTTGACTGTCCCAGCAAATGAATATCTGGCACATTGATGATAGATAATGGTTTACTTGTTTGCCATTTAATACATTTTATCCAAATCAATCCTAACCTCCATACTTCCAGGCCCACAATTGTGCAGAAATCATGTTATTAGTGATTTTGTAGTGACTTCACAAGGAAATTGTTGAATATTAAAACATAATATTCCTCCTGCTCAGCTCAGACTGTGACAACTAGTAGCTATGCCCCTGTATGATTTGAAACAAACAAGATGGCCACTCTAGCCCAAGAAATGCAGCTAACAGAAAGCTGGACAGGTTAATCATCTATCTTGACAAGAGTTAAGGATTTTGCCGCTGAATAATCCCCACTCTTGGGTCTTGGAAGAACCCCAGTGGTCCATTTAGAATTGCACCTACCCTGGTCTAGGAGACTGCTGCCTGACGATGAAACAGCATGACGAGACAGCACTAGACCAGAACCGGCCTGCTGTGAAGGTGGTGGGACGGACTGACCCTCTGTGTGTGCGTTATCTCTTAAACTTCACACACACCCTTCACAAAGTTTTATCAGGAATGGGAATCACACACTATAACTGGGCTTCTTACTCGAGTTATCATATACTAGTTTTGCCGGTGTAAATAAGTCTCACCCCATTTCATGACATTTGGGGAAGTCTGCTCAAGAGAGCAGTGTTGTCATTGCTGTGGAGTTTATTTTGAGGCTTTCTACTTTTGCTTCATTCTGAATTGCTCTTGTGCCACACCATTTGCTGTCTTTGAAGAAAATGCAGTAACTTTTTTAGTCCAGGTGACTGGTTTAGCACTGTTGACTCTCGTTTTCGATGGTTCCTCACCTTTAATGTGTTGTTTGTTTTCAGTCTTTTCCGACGGCATTTAAACTCTGAATCTGAGTCTGTCTGTGTGTGATTGTGTTTCTTCACCTGAAAAAGTTTGAATTTGGAAGAAAGTCACTGTTATCCATGCGTTTCATTGACTGACATTGTTTGAAAAAAACATATAGTGAGTTATGTGAGAGAGATATGGAATAGTTGTGACTGGTGAAGTGGGCTTGATATTCATCTATGTTTTAGGGACATGCATGTCACTTACTACATTTGCGGGCAATTTGTCTGTAGGCCTATTGTATTTAGTTCAGACAGAGTTTAAGAGAACAGATCCAGAATGTTTGTATCTGTATTATGGGACGAATGTTTATTAAGTTGCAGCTCTCTGGTATTTCCTTGGGCCTCTGACCAAGACACAAACAGTGCTAGACTATAATAGCCTACTTGGGCTGTTCTCATGGACACAGGAAGGGCAGACCCATACACAAATATTACATTTTAATTCAATTACATTGTTTTCATGTTATGTTCACGAAAAGTTCAATTAAGTGCATAAGGCGGCGACAAACATCCCTGTAAATCAGTCCTAAATTTACAGAAAATCCATAAGGATCAGAATGATTCAGTCTCATACCGCCTCCGGAGGACCAGTCAGCCCAAATTACCAATCACTCCAAAAGTTCTGAAAAAGCACATTATGCTTTCACTGTATTTGGGGTTTCAGGCAGGTGTGGAATGGCGGCATCACAAATCTCCATTGGCATGCTCCCAGTGGCATAAGTTCCTTGTGAATATCACATACCTCATTACGCTCCACTCAGTTTAGGTTCAATGTGTAATTAGTTTAATGAGTGTTGTCCATTGAGAGTACTGTGGAGGGACCCGTCTTCTAAGCTAATGTATTTGCATGACAGTATGAGAAGCGAGCAGATTGCACATCACAGTCTAGCAGTAGGCTACTCCCCTATGTGTTATAAAAGATCAAAAAGTCACCGACGGTTGAAGTGAGTGGACTGACATTACGTGCTCGACAGCTCTCTCCCTTTTAATTGCATTACATTGTTTGGCAAATAGCTTCTAGAATTTGTCCAAGTTTGTTTTTTTTACTCTTCTTTCATTTTTCTTTTCCAAGGCCGACGCAATCTGTTCAGTCTTGTCATGTAAATAAAAGCTGCATCTCGAATAGAGGAAATTAAATTCAAAGCATCCCACTGGCTGCCTGGCAGCTACATCAAATGGCTGGACGAGGATCCTCTGTTATACTTTCATTGTTGTTGTGTTTTGCTGAGGAGCTTAAAGCCACTCCGGGGATAAAAGACACTTCAGTAGAAGTCAGTGGCCGATGTGAAGGAAGATGAAGCAAAATGATGTTGATGAAGCGAGCTGATTAAGTGCGTTACATTCTGCACATTTTGGCACAATGTCCAGGATAATCAAATGCTTTTCAAAGATTTGAATGCACTGATGAGGGATGTGACTGGGAGCGGACAAGAGTGTTTATTTGTCTTTTTGTACCTTGCGACATTCCTGCAGAAGAAGCAGAAGTCCAAAACATCTTGACAAGTTAGTGTATTTTTAAGAACTTAAAAATTACTACAAATGGCTACTAGCTGCAAAGAGACAGGGTGTTACACTTTAATTCAAAACCCATCTATCTAGCTAAACTGTTTTCTGCTCAAGATTGCAAATCCAGTGGTCTTCCCTTCCCTTTCCTCTCCTTTGTGTGTGTGTGTTTGTGTGTGTGTGTGTGTGTGTGTGTGTGTGTCTGTGTGTGTGTGTGGGGGGGGTAGTCAACACTCAGAATGTCACCAGTCTTCGCCTGTCAAGGCTGTCACAGCTGGACTCCGCTTGTGAGTTGATTAAAATAGGAAAGTCCGTAGCTAATTAAAAAGCGCTTCCCTTTTAATGCGAGAGTGTTAAATAAAGAAGCGGGAGAGGGGATATAAACAGCCTCCTGACAGATCGTTCATTTGCAGAAACTCCAGACTCCCTGTTGGCTTAAAGCAGGAGCATGTGAGCATAGCGTTGATTTGGAGTGGAGACGCAGTGTCAAAGGTCACCTTTAAAGCGACACAGCACCATTCTTTAATCGAGTGTCCGTCCTGGGGTATCTCAAGTGCATAAAAGTTTTATTTTGTGATTTCATTTCAGGTTTTGACATTATAATATTCTTTTTATGTTATTGGTTCCCCCACCCACAGTGGAGATGGGGGGGAAATCGGTAAAAAAAAAAAAAAAAAGCAACCTTTCCTGTCTGTTCTTCCTCTCCTGGCTCAAAGGGCAGGTAAAGTCTTCAGCCTGAATTTTGTGTTTATTTTACAAGTGACCCCCGCTGCTGCTGCCGCTGGTTCGAGCCACCCCTGGAGGTGGAGATGATGGGGAGGGGTGGACTGTTTTCCAGTTTAGAGTTACAGTATTGGTGTTAGTTTCTACTGTAATTTCCCTCCCCTGCACCTTCAGAGTTATCTGGAAGAGACACCCTTATGACAACCGGACCCCCCCCCCTGAAAATATGATAAGAATGAAAAAAGGTGCTTTGCTTTTTTATAATCTTAAACTGCATTCGGCTACATTCTCTCAGTGAGTGACATTACATACACAGGCATGCACGCTCAAACACAAATAGAAATGTACCCCATACTCTAGCTTGTTTCCCTACATAAAGTGAATATGATATATGGTTTAGCTGGTTGTGAACTTTGTCATTTTCAACACCTAAGTGCCACGAGTCACTCAAGAGGCTGAGGGGGATCCGGTGGTGTTTAGATCATTATACAGTGAAGCGGGCATTTTTTTCCATTGCTCACATACACAGAGAGGTTGACTAACTTTAGTCTTTGCTGTTATAGTCGTGCAATAACTTTCCTTGTTTTTGCTCAAGAAGAAGAGGCAATTTTTTTTGAATTGCGCGTGTGTTGTGTTTTTCAGCTCATTGCGTCCTCCAGGCGCGATGGCCTGTAGAAGACACGCCACGTTGCACGCGCTTGCTGTGTAGTGTTGTGTGGCTGGATTCCTACCAGTGGTCCAAAAAATAAACAGTACACTATTGGAAAAATAGGTGAAACAAAACACGAGCATTACACAGTGATGACGGTAGCATTGAAGAAATATTTTGAAGTCATAAATCTAATCCAGCCATTACAGCTACAAAGGTGGGCAAGAAAGTAAATATCTTTTGAACGTATAAAAAGTGGACAACTTGACTTCAGCCTGTAGTTGCATAAATAAAGCCGGCCTTACAAAACAGCGGCCCTTAAGAGCTTTTGTGTGGCCGTGGATTTTTATGATCCTAATTCTTTCGCATATATTGCCAACATAAATACGGCAGTTCACCGTGGGATGCTCTACGGAGGGTCGTTAAGGTTGTAGGCTCTGCAGCAACAGGTTCAGATACACAACTTTTACTGCGGGCCCTGTGAATTTTTCCCATCAGTGCCTTTTCTGCATGTTTGAGTCCACATACCGTGTATCCTTTAAAAAAAGATGTGGGTTTCTGATGCTGAGGGGGGATGATTTAGAGCTTTAACACTGGGGAGAATACACACTCTTCCCGTATATCTTGATTTCTCCATTTACTCTACAACATTGAACTTATACATATTATTATGTTCAATTTCATACTTGTATTTTGGGTTTTTACTATAACAAGTTTGTTAAAAAAAACCACATTATTTTTCTCATGTTATATATTGTATATGTTGTATTCACCCTCTGTCTGAAACGCTTTTTTATAGCGCCTGTTTCTTTAAGCCCCCCTCCAGAAAAGACCGTTCTGCTCTGATTGGTCAGTATTTCAAGTTTTTTTTGTTTCTGCACTCTGAACCGTCATTGCAGCCGAGGAATGACTTTAATGGCACTGTAGCAATACCTTCTAACTATGTATATACAGGTATGGTGGAGTTGTGACATCACCGTGCAGAAGTCCTGATGACTTTCTTAAAGGCACAGTTTCTAAATTTCTAAATACAGGCTGCATGCATTTTTCTGTGGATTGAGTGTTTTGATACCTTCACAGTATATATAAAGCACTTCAACCCGCTTTATATATATTTTTAAAGACACGGAAATTTCACTTTTTACAATATGAGACCTTTAAACAATATCCTGTGCATACACACTACTGTACATGTGATCAAGAAGAGTTTTTCTCTTTAACTGTGAGTTTTGCCATGAATTAGAGACATAAAGCCAGTGCATTATGATGATATTTAAACAAAAAACTGTAACCAGGAATGGGTATTTGACTGATGGGAAACAAGAGAAAGCCGCTTCAGTACAAAGACCTGCACAGTGCATGCTATAAACCATTAAAGAACAATTGTGTCATAAAAGTAGCAAAAAGCAACACTTTTGCAAAAAGACATTAACATTCCGCTTTATCCAAACTACTTAAGATCGAGAGGAAACAGAATAAGGGAATCTCAAAGGCTATGATGCACAACAGGAAAAAAGAAGTCGACTATATCATCATAACCCTTTGGCAACAACACTGTGGTGGGTGATTCAGAAACATGTGCTGCCATTTTATCATGCCGAGGGCCAAGTTTTGGAGGCTTAAACACCCCGCCAAGGCTTGATAAATCTGGCTTGAAAAATCTCATTTGCAGAGAGTTAGGCATCTGCAACAATATTTATCTTCTTCCCTGTCCAAGGGTAATGGGTTAGGCAGGATGGATGAGGGCACAGTCCTCTTGCCTTCAGGTGCAGCGATCTCACAGAGGACCCGTAGACAGGCTGCTTATGACGAAGCAAAAGGAAACACATCAACTCCCTCAGTAAACATATCACCATGGTTGAACAATTGGCTATTAGCATAATTAGCCAGCCTGATCTTAGACTTTTTATGTATGAGAGTGTTTGGAGGGGGGTGGGTGTTTTGCTTTTGTTCCACAGCAATTAAACCCATCTAATTTCAAGAAGAACAAACATTCTTTGGCGGCTGGGGGAAAGCTCCAGGGCGCAGAAACTTCAGGAAAAATAAAGTCCTTGGTGGCACCAAGTCTTGTCTGATGATGTTTGCTAATTATGCAGCCAGGCACTTCCTGGGAAAACACAAAAAAAGTAATAGGCATGGGTCTGCGCCTGAAGCTTATCAAGAAACATGCAGGCAACTCTATCTGGATATGGCCTTTTGGTATCTGGTACAGAAAAGAGGAAGGAGGGTGGGAAAAGAAAACAGAAAATCTTAAGGTCAATTTCCAGTGAAGGACTCTGTCTCAGATGTAATTAACCTTTTGATTTAGGACACTTTGTCTCGTAACTAAGATGGCAATTAGTTTATTTAGCTATCATGTGATAGTAATGACTCTCATTAGCATGATGTGACCTCCTCTAATCTGTTGGCTCCCAGACTCTTTACTGAATTTCTTGTCGTGCCTGGTGAACTGGCTTCTGATGAGCCCTGATGTGTTCCCACTGATCCAACGCACAACTCTGTGAAATTATAGTTGCTGTGAAGTCAGCACTTGTGCTTTTTATTTTTCATTTTCTCTCCATCACATTCTGGGACCTTCTCTTATCTGCAGAGAGAGGAAGGTCAGAATTTAACATTTGGCATGTTCCTTTATAGTAAATACTTGACAGCCAACACATGCACGAGCGATCAAATGTTCACAACTGCTTTCCAAATTAGCTCGGAGATTTCTTTTGTTCCCACGAAGCTTGTAAGTTCAGATATTGCCTCCTAAATGCAACTTTGGTTCTGTAACTTCTCTTGGAAAAAGTAAATTGGGAAACAAAGTTGGGGAGATAACACTCAAGAACAACAGCCTTTTCACACTATCAGGTCTGAGTAAGAGTTAACGAGGCAGAGCATACAGGAATATGTGGAGAACATGGACTCTGGGACTGTAAGCCAGGAAACCACGGGGTGGTAAGATGTGTGAAATGGTCTTCCCTTTGCTGCCTCGCTCAGTGAGGGCCACAGATGTAAAAATATGGCCTGTCTTTACAGCACACTGACTTTATTGGTGATTTTTTGATGTAAATGGCAATGATTGCCTTGGAACTAGCAGACTTTTCCCAAGGAAAAAAAAAGCTTTTATGCTGGTGCTCGCTTTGATTTTATGCAAAACGACAACCCTGGGTATCATTTGGTATCTGTTATGCTCAATGATGTGAGCCTACCTATTAAATGTCCAATGATTTATACGATTATACATATTTAAATTAACGAACAGACGACATTGACACTGTGTATACATGTGAAAGCACGGCACAAAATGTATGCATAAATGTGATATAAAAGTCACACACTGAAAACCAAAAACTGTGTGTGTGTGTGTGTGTGTGTGTGTGTGTGTGCAATATATCACTGAATGCTTTAGGGTGACAAGCTGCAATTAACCGTGCAGCGAGAGGACATTTATAAGCATTTCATATCTCATTAAATACATTTATTTATCTTATAAGAAAGGGTGTTCTTGTTTTCAAAGTTTATTTCCTTTGAAACTTGACTGATTGATAATGAAAATGTCGCACATGCTTTTTGGTTACTAGTTCAAAGTTTTGTAAGATTAGCAGTGGAAAATTTTAAATATGAGGCAAATCCTCCAAGCATGAACAGACTGTTCACATTTATTTATTGACATTTTTTCTCAGAGATACCTTTTATTCTCTAGAGACATTAAAATATCAGTATAAAATTCACAGATTTCCTCTGAAACCGGTGAAAGAAATTCACTATAAACACTATTTCTACCAGCACTCTTTATTATAGACTTTTTTTTCCCACTTTCTCTCTCCATATCACAGTGAGATCCGCTGTTATCTCTGAAATAGTCGTTTATGTGGAATAAAAAAAGCAGCTGTGACTGGACGAGGAGCAGAAGGCAGTGGCATAAAACCGTTCCTCCAGTAAATGTCAGCGCTACTAAATGGCCAGGATTACGGCCCTCAACGCCCTCCGCTAGCAACATCGGAATAGCAATGATCGTAAAACCTGAAAAGACTACTGATCTCTGCCAAAGGACTTACATGTTCATATCGTAAACTTACTGATAAGTCCCAAAAGACAGATTAATGGATGATTATTTTTAATTAATTCAGTATTTTCTGTAAGGAGGTGAACATTTCAAACACGCCTTCTTTGTACAGATAATATAAGATAATAGTAAAAGTTGCACTCTACTTCATTGCTTTTGTTGTTTCATTGGAAAGAAACGCCTTCAGGCTAAAGAGGCCCAATCCGTTCAAAGATGGGATGAGTTTTACACACAAACGACAATATGTAGAAGATGCACAAACAAAGTCCGTCTCCGGTCTGATAGGAAACAGTTAATCCACAGAAAAAAAGGTGCCTCGAAGTGTGACTTCAAAATCTCCTGCCTGGGCCAGTTTGCATTGGCTCAAGCTCGGTGTCCACACCATCATCCTCCAACATCAAAGTCGTCTAGCTCCATCTGAGATGTTTATCTGCGTCCAAGTCTTGAAGCCACCCAGCCAAAATGAACAACGATGTTTTCTCACCATCTCCTCGTCCCCACGCTCGCTCACTGTACTGCTCAAATGATCAATATCCCAGAGTTCATAGCCAGTGCAGCCATTAAACATCTCCACTCTGAGAAAGCCATGCTTACTGAGAAAGCCATGCTTACTGTGTAAAGACTTAAAAGCTTCTCTTCCTTATTTGCTTCTGAGCGAAGAGAAAAGAAAACTTCCTCATTTCTGAGTCCAACTATGTTTCCAGATGTGCCAGAGGTCAGGGGTTAAAGATAAAAGTACCAGGATGTGGAGAACCCCAACTAGGAACCGGTTTGCAGTGTGCACATTCCTCACTGGAGGGGGTCGATGAGCAGAGTGCCTTGTGTTTCTTCTTTCCAACGCTCCCAGTGAGTGGCCTCATTTTGCGGTGCTGAATTATGACACCACAACTTTCGTGCTTGCTACTTTGGCAATGTTTACCAGTGGCACAGAGGCAAAATGTCAGCCATGTTTTACATAGCGGGTGAAAAACAAGTGGGGAAGTTGTTTTCGGTCTTAGCTGGAGTAGAGGTCTTAGACTTGCCTCTGACCTTCTCCACAGGGAGTCGCTAAGTGTTTAAATATTCTTTCAGAGCAGAGCAAATTAAATATTTAGCACCACATCCTTGATTAGAATTTTTTACAAAATGGAAGTTAAAGTGCAATATGTAGCGGGCCAAGCAGAGAGCAGGGTGACTGATAGCTCTGACTAAGGACCGGCCTTTCCACCCCCTGCCTGGTGCTGAGCGGCAATAGAGACATCACAAGTTATTCAAACGAGTCTATTACGTCGATTCAAGAATGTCTCCCAGAAATTGGGCTAATTTCACAAAAAGAACGCTAATACGATTATTTCAAGTGTGTCAGAGGCTTAATAAGTGTGGAAATTGGCTTGTCATATAAGACCTGAGAGTGGTGGTAAATTGCGTGATTACAGTCGCAAAGCCTCGGCCTCCCTTATTGTTTCTTTACATATCGTAATCTGCTAAATGAAAATGGACTGGACAACTTCATTAGAATTCTAAAAAAAAAAGTGGGTAACATTAATATGACAGAGACAACTTTATTGTAGTATTATGGTAATAACGAGCTTTAGAGGATGTGCAAAGATTACATGTCCCTTGAGATGGCTTCTTTTATTATGAGGCTCCGAGTGTTGGCTCCGAAAAATTGTTTTATAACCCCCAGCGTCTGGCAGAGTGGCCCTGCTGAAACACGACCACAGTTGCCCCGGCTTTTCAAAGCAAGGAAAAACTAAATATTGTATAAAGATGATATGAAGAGACAAAGAACAACTGATTGTACAAGTAAAGATATGTCCTGTGAGGTTGACTGTATCTAAGTGTCCAGAGCTATAGGTTGGGTCTGCTCTGGGGTGTGGTACACGCTGAAGAGAGCCTACAGGGCCACTAGATGGAGTTAGATCCTACAGAAGAGCTTTGGGACCTTGGCAGAAACAAGACAATAACAGCCGAAGTGAAGCAGAGGACAGGTAGCCCCTTCGTGTGCTCAGACCATTGGGAAGTGAGAATGCATAGTTTCCTAAACAGAGACCACAGCACAATCTTCCAGTGACCTGCTCTTATTTACTATCCTAGGAGCACATGGTTCATAAATAGACTACACAAACATACCATGGGAGCAGCCACCTTTTATTAAAATGAAAATGATAATCAACTTGAGTGCATCCCCCAGCTTTCAACCTCTCTTAAACAGAGAGCTAATTACCTATGTTGGTCTTGGATTATCCATGTCTATATGTAAGCAGGCCCTGTGTGACTAGAATAGGATGTACAGTGTTTTTACACCTGCATATTGTCCCTTTTTAGGTGTCAAGCTGCAGAAAAATATCGAAACGTTCTCCAGATTTAAGAGCAAGTTTGCGAAAGGCGTAAAATCCTTCTCAGAGCTTTTAATGTGGGACATTTTACAAATGTTACAGCGGTTTCTGTGAGATGAATCTCAAGGTCTATTATTGTCACATTGCAGGTGATTTATTTTTTATTTTTTAGGGGCGGGACAGAGAGAAAAAATAGGAATCAAATGTATCATGAAATAGGATGACGGCTTACTGTGTGATATGATAATGCTGATACCGAAGCATGCCCCAATCTCTAACGGAGAGAAAATGATATACTGTAGTTAGGCCCTGTGTCTACTGACATACTATTCTTTCTTCTATTTTATTCTCTCTCTCCCTCTCTCTCTAGTTGTATTTAGAGTGGATAAGGCAGAAAACAATATTATTATTGGAGAGCATTACCAGTCCAGTGTTTACACAGATATAAATGGTACAACAGTCTATTCTGAACAATAATAAAATAAAAATTTAAAAAATACAGCATCTTAAAGCTTTTCTACATTTATTTAAATATCATGTTCATTATGTCTTGAGCTCCATATGTTACTGTTGACACACTGAGCCTGCGTCTGCAGCAAAATGTAATGTAGGATTGAAGGAAAACAAATGTAAGTGCTAGTCCCACAGGAGTAAACGTGAACTCTGTCAACAGATGTTTAATGCTGTGAAAAGAAAGGGAAAAAAATCCTCATTTCTCTTGATCTCTCATGTGAATTGCACCATTTAGCGTGTAGCAGTTGTGACAGGTAATTGACTTCAGGATCCAATGAGGAGTATTTGTGTCATGGTAAATAATGCATTGTTTCAGAGCCTTGATGAATATTCATGCTTTATGTTGATAGCAGAGACATTAAACAAATGCTTTTATATATGTTTAAGTTTGTTTTTCTACCAGTTACAAGATCAATCCTATTTCAAAAGATGCGTTTGACGAGATTTTTATTCATTTCAACATCCCTTTTCTGTTCAGCTGGCGTTTCTGTTCAATATAAAGGCCACTTCAGCAGCTGATGCGTTTAAAAAAAAAAAAACTGCAATGAATTAACCATTGTTGTTGGATGATCTCATTTTCGTCCTGCTTTGAGCTCAAACTTCTAATTCTCTTTATATACTGAAATATTAAAAGCCTAATATGTCATCTGTCATGGCTGTCATTTATCATCTTAGCTGCAGCATGTCCTGTGGGCCTGTAAAGATTTCCTTCAAATTACTTTTGATTAGATTGCCAGCATTGTCCCTGTTTATTTGCCTGTCCTTCCATTTCATTTTGGACTTGGCTCCATTAGCAGCTGTTATCTGCATCTTGAGGTTTGCCCTTCCACGCCTTCATTTACCAAATGACCCAACATCCCTGTTTGTGTCTGGATTAGACAGCTGAGCTGATTAAGAAGTTGCCTTTTGAACACTCATTTATTCCGCTCCACCATTTTGTTACACGTCCATTGTTTCATTTAAAGTTGCTTCTCCTTAGATGGAAGTCACGCTAATTCTGATTTCCTTCTTTCTTTTTTTTTTACAACGTATGATGAATCTGATTAGTCATTCAGGCTAGCCTGTGCTTTTATGCTTACATTAACTAACACAAAGAGCCCCCCTACAGGTTAAAGTTTAAATGTGGATTAGCAGATAAAGCAACTCCTGATTAGGTTACTGTGGGGCTTAGAGGGGAAAAAATGGATTTTCCCCGCACATTATTTCACAAACATCTTCACTCTTCGCTCCCTCTCTCCTTTTCTTTTCTTCTCCGGCGTCATCCTCTCACACTCGCTCCCAGCATGGATATCTATTTTGGCGCAAAATCTTTGAACAATTATGCAAATGCATGTAAGGCAATGCACAATACAGTATGGAAATGGCTTGGAGAGAAAATGGACTCATTAAGGACAGATGGCATGAGTGCTAAGAGCCATTTGTTATGGATGCAGGGAAGACATTTCAGACAATGTCAGAACCTGAGAGGCATCAGATATGTTTTTTCACACCAAGCACCATTTGTTTTGGTGTTGTAGTTCTTGATTATTTCAGCATGTTGATGATTGTAAATGAGATACTTCTAAATGTGACTGTGGTGTATAGATTTGCATTTGTTGGAATATGTATTTTCTCTTTTTTTATTTAAGTGATGACAGACTTCATCATCTTGCCAAATTCCCTGTTACTGTCGTGTCTAACCTAAAGCCTTGATCACCGCAAGACCTTTAATAAAGCCATGCATGTTTCGATCAAAGCAGCTGAATGTTAAATATGGAAGCATGTATGGTGATAAGATCATGAATGGATGGAAATGTAGAAGCAGTTGTGATGTGAGCTTGAGAGATTATACATGCATGACTTCTGCACCAATATTACATACATGCCCTTGTCACTTCATACGACATGAATTGAACTGCATATAAAGAGAGAGAGAGAGAGAGATTAGGCCTACACTTTCCATATATTGAAAACGGTCTTTGAAATGGCAACACATGCGAGACACACATAGTGAACAGCGGGGTTTTTCACAATTAAGAAAATTAAGTCTTTTTATTGTCTGGTAAGGATAAAATGGTGCATTATCACTGAGGCCAGTGTTATCCGCGGGAGGGAGGAAATTATTTGCAGCACAGATTAATACGCTTGACAATCTATTGCAGATGACTGCAACACAACAGCATGGACGCAGGATTCACTCTGAAGACCTGCAACTGTAAGAAGGGGGAGTTCTTTGACATAGCCACTGCTTATTTTTTCTTTGGCCCTCTGTTGGCTTCCCCAGTACAACTGTCTGGGCCTTTGATGTCACTGAGGTTATTGTTGACTATTCTCTGCTGTCTGCCTCAATATTCATCTGAGCTTCACATGGGACACAGAAGAGAGAGGCGAAGACTGCCATTTATTTCTACACTAATTTTCCTTTGTGATGGATGGCTTTCTTATTGTGTCATTTGCGCCTTTTGAAAAATGCTCCTTGGAGCAGAAGAAATTACCAGCTTCCAAATCATACAATCAAGCACAGTTCTTTCTTGTGTGTAGGGCACAGAAGACTATTCAAAATGGTCTATTATGGACAAAAATGTGAATGTTGGATTTAGAGACACTTTTATTCCTTTAAATGAAACAAATGTGTAAAAAATAAGATATGACTTCCGAGCAGCTGTATGTGAAAAAGGATTCAAAAAGGAATTTGAACGAAGCAATGTTATTTTCTGTAACAACTCTATCAAGATTTTCATAGCTTTCATAGTTGAACGTCTCAGCCATAAAGTACTCAAGAAATCATCTTTCAAATCCATGTCATATACTGTAAGTACAGTAGCATTTACCATAAAATAACAATATAAATAGTACACCCTGTACACAAGATTCAAAGCAAATAACATTTCATTGAAATTTAACATTTCTCATTTTTTTTTACTAAACCGAATTTTAAATGTGAAAGCATATTTTTTCTCTTATATATTCTAGACACTCGCATAACCAAGCTGCATATCCAAATATTTTAGCATCAAAGTCTTGTCATGGAAAACCAAATCTTAAGAAAAAAGTCACAGAACAGAAGTCTATCAAAGGCTTTCATATTCAGGACTTTCTCTTTGTTGTATTGAGGTTGTCTTTTGTCCATCCTGCAACTATTGTGACACGACACAGAGACTTCTAAAGGCCAAAGTTTCTTATTAAATTATTTCTGGGTGAGATGAACAGAGGCTCAATAGAATCATTAAACTTCACCAGTTATAAGAATGCGTGCGCCATGTTGCCGTCTGCTATGAGATGAAAAGATGTGCATTTTCATGCTCCTTCAAATCCTTTAACTTGCCATGAAAAGATATGACATCAATCCTGGCAAAAACACAAGGGAGAAATGAATGATACCATTGTGGTCTCTAAACATCAATCATGCTCAATACTTTAGAAAAACAATGCATTTTTGTTTGCATTTCAGAGGTGACAAACAACACTTGTGACTGGCTTAACATTGTCAATTCCCATTACTCAAAACCTGAAGCAAATCAGAATTAAACTGTGGCCCTGTTGCTAGGCAGCTGAGTTCTCTTGACATGGTGGTTAGTTTTTCTTTCATTGCTTGACAAGAGCGAAGTGAAAGGAGTTTAGAAAAACTTGCTTAAGGCGCTCAGAGGAAAGGGATAATTGGAGTCTGTGGATTGTGCAGTGGCCCTTGTGTGGAAACTTCCAGAGCTGGAGACAGAGAGAGTCGGACGCAACAAAATTTAAACTCTTGTATACAAACTTGACCCCGGGACCACTGCAGGGTTTTCCACACTTTGTGTGCAGAGTGTTTGCCCCAGTGTGGCCCAGTGTGGCCCAGTGTCAACACCGCTTTGTGAAGAGAAACAGGTGAGGGAGCAATTACAACAAGACTTCAGTTTTATCTACTTTTTGAAGTGCAGATACAGTCTTAAAATAGATACTTTAGGAGGGGCTGAGGACACACTTTACAGGAGGTTTGGGTGCTGTGAGAATTATACACTCCTGTTAAGATGACACAATCAAGTGAGGTCATCTTGATACTGCAACCATGGTCAATTTTATTAGTCCGTCTCTTGAAATATAGAAAAGCTAGTTAAGTAAACAATGAAAGGGGGTCTATGCCTTTAATGACCCGCGGAGGAGCCCAGCCTGTGAAAGTGCACACCCAGTTTAAGAGGGAACCAATTAATGCTGGATTAACATTCATGGTTATTTACAGTTGCTTTTGTGCTTGTTTCTGCACTCCGACTTCCACACAGAGGAGAGAGAGAGGGGGGACACCAAGAGAGAGAGGAAGAGACGGCGAGGGAGAGAGAGGGAGAGAGAAAGAGAGAGCGCAGAGGGGCTCTGAGGTTGTTTGGACGCAAGAGGTGCAGCGAGGTGGCTGGGTCCATTGTGAGGACACCACCTCTCTCATTATGCCCTCTCAATCAACACTCCTGCTCACAGGAAGCCCCTGTAAAGCCCATCTGCCATAGCTAATCTACAGGCAGCCCCGCGCTTGCGTCTGGGCCTGCTACCCTCAGCCGCATTATTCTCAGATCCAAGGCTTCGCCAGGGATCAGCCAAAGCCCATTAAAGTAAATAATAGCCAGAAATGACAGGCTTAGCGAGGATTGGGGAGGAAGTTGAAGACCAGTTTGAGCTGTGAGCTCTGATTAATAGAGAAAAGCATTTTGGGGGAGAGAGGGGGTTAGATGGAGAGAGAAAGTGAGGGAGAGAAGGGGGGAGAGAATGGAGGGAAAAATGACCTTAGTGTGCTGCAAAGAATTCCTCAACCTCAGGGTTGTTAGGACTAGTGCTACCATCTGAAGCATTAGCAATCCTTGAGCTACTTTTGCTTTGATGAAGCTCAAACAGGATGGGGTGAAGGGGGAAGAGGAGGGGAAGGGAAGGGGAGGACGGGTGATGAGGCAGGGGGTGGGATGCATGCCACGGTCTTTAGAGGGCCCCAAGACCAAGAAGCGTCAAGAGTCAGTCTCAGCCGTGAAAAAACAAGTAGGTTTGTAGGTACACAAAGCATTAATAACCATTAATAAGCATAACCATTAATAAACATGTTCTTTCTTATGGCTCCCTCTCAGTTATACTTTATATTGCTATTCTTATATCATTAATGTCAAATGACATTGTTAAAGATTAGAGCTGAAATGATTTGCTGCACATTGCTTTGTTATATCACTGTATATTGAATATATTTGGATTTTAGTGTTAGTTGGAGAAAACAAGACGTCCCCTGACACACACCTTTCTTATGTTTAGTTAAATTATTGATTAACAGAAAAAAATAATGGATAAATTAGTAGAGACTGTCCAGGTTACTAGGACCAAAAATGCATTTAGCATCTACCCAAAAAGTACAAATAGATTAACATAAAGCTGAATCAGCCACACTATGACATTATTAACCATACACACAAATCAAAAACGATGAAAATTTCATATTTATTTTTAGAGATATTTCATTCTCCACTAGGTGTCAAACTTTGTGTCTCGTCACTGTCGCACTATACTTGTGTAAAGTGTACTTGTGTGTGTTTTCTGGGCTTGAATGCTATTCTAGCCATAACATTGTTATGTGTAGTGGAAGTAAGCTTGTTGCCAAGTCTGAAAAGGACTTCTTTGTCATGGTCAGCTTAGGGTTAAACAACCGAAGCTGCTCCCTAGAGTCAAGTTAGTGTCAAGTTAGGCATGGAAACCAGTGGTTAGAAATAAGTGAAAGAGGAGAGGGGAGTGAATAACCCATCCTGGTTAATAGTTAACTGACCTGCTGACATCACACCAAACATGACCCCTACAGCTTGAGACCACTGAACAAAAACAAGAAGAAGAAGTTGTCAGAACAGGCTGTTTTAGCTCAAAATTATAGTTTAGTTACATTGAAAAAGGCCCAATTAGTCCAGGAAAAACAGACACAAATTAAACATCCATTACCACAAGCTGTGACTTGCTGGGTAGAGGATGTTTTGGTGTACTGAAAAGGATGGATAACACTGATCGCAGGAGTGTTTTCGCTGTCCGTACTCACATGTTTATTGCCACAAGGAAGCTTATTCCACTTTGTGCTTGAGCTCAGCCTGGGATTTAACATGATTTGTCACTGGGCCGACAGTGGAGACGGTCTAAGCGAGATTATGTGAAGCAGTTCCACCTCTGCTTAACTACTGTAAAAATTGCTTATACGCCTGTGAAGGAATTGGAATGCATTCAGGAAGCGAATGATCAGGCTTGTGGTCGGTCGGGCTGCTTCTTATGGGATCCTCTGATTGGACGGACGCCCCAGACACCTGGGGCGCAGGAAGAAACACGTTAGCGCTGCATGAAAGCTACGCTCCCTCCTCTAAGAATATTGTCTATTGATCTATCAGTTACCTGAATCTTCAAAACGCCAGAGAGGGGGAGAAGAAAGACGTGTGGAGACCTCTGCCTCAGAGATGTAATGAAGAATTTAAGATCCTCCAAATGTTTTATTGACAAGAGACTGTAAAAAGATATGATACATAGAAACTGACAAGGCCTCTGGGGAAACACTTAAGGTTTCTTAAAGAAGTGTTTAATGGTATCGATTTTTATTGTTCACCGAACAGTGTGAACTCTTTGACGGTTGTATTGAACGGATTTAGACACATGCTCTTAAACACAGAGAGGAAGAAGACGTTTCAGTTCTTAGATTTAATCCATCAAACAATGTGTGCAATGAATTTTAATAAGCTTCACAACTAGTCACACTGCACACAGCTGCGCACGGATGCAGACGTTGCCGTTCCTATTTTACAGTAGCTACTTCCTCCGAACGCCTCTTACGTCATAGTCCCCTGTGTAGGATGTGGCTCTTTCCCACTAATGTGACACATGTTAAGTCCTCAGCAGCCAGTAGAGGCCTCTCATGTCTTATAGAACCCTTGAGAGAAGTTAGAGAATTGCATGAGTAAAAGCAAAACAGACATTTTTGAATTATAAAAGTCACACTGCAAATGTCGAGAATATTTTTTAAAAAGGAAGTAAAACATACATTTTGGGTATGTTTTTAAAGACCCTCAGACAAACCCTAGCTCACGGCAGGGTTGTTGGCTTTTTTAGGAATAAATTAATTGGTCACCTTTCTCTATACGGCCGGGGAATTCAGCGGTTGGAGCCGCATCACAGCTCTTTGACCAAGGCCTCCTCTCCCCCATACCCCCACTCCCAGCCCCCTCTCCGTCCATCCTGATCTTTCCTCTTCAGAAAGCTGAATACTCATCCTTGACCGGCTCGCCTAAATGAACCCTGCTTTCCTCATGTACCACAAAAGTGCCACTGTGTGGTGTCACCCGGGCTTTCTTCCCAGGAGACAGTGTGATTTCTATATCCGTTGTCATGGCGATGTGGCGAGGAGGGAGGAAAATAGAGCTCTAACCTCTGGCTTTAGCTGGCTCCCAGGCCAGACGGGAAACAGCACTCTGCCTGTTTGTTTGTTCACTGACAATACTGGCACTTGAAAAGGTGTAACAGGAGCATCATGGCACTATCTGTCAAATGTAGTGTTCATGAGGCCATGTGTGATACAGTAAATAGGAACAAGGACGATATAGAATTATTAAGTAAATGTTAATAGCTAGTAACAAAGACTTAGGACATCCTCACAGGGCAGAGAGAGGTTCAACACCCCTCAGTGAAATCATACTATTTCATGGCATAATACAATTCCTCAATTTCAAAAGGATGCCCCTCACACACACCTGATATTCATCGAGCATCAAGAGGTGTTTTTATCTGAGTGCCTAAATGGGAAAATAGGGCCATATTGCATTTTCCCAAATCTCCCAAATTTAAAGAGGCCGGGAGGCAAATGAAGACATTGGCATTATTAAAATCAAATCTGGAATCTCTCACATGCACTCCCCTCCTAATGACGAGGGAGTGCCATGGCCAGTCGAGAGGAAGAGAACACCATTTTCTATTCATCTGGCAGCGTGCCCAGATCTCATTCAACCAAAAAGTCTTCTCAATCCAAACTTAATCCAAGCCAATTAAAAGATGGTGTTGCTTTTCCTCCTCCATCGTTATGCTGATGAGACCGCAGTTCATCACCAGGAAGGTAGAAAGTTTGTTTTTTGGGGGGGGGGGGGTGGCAAGAACATATGGGATGATTCTTACAAGGCTTATATATTAAATATTTGTGTCAAAACGGTCATCACTCTGGCCTGATAAGCGGTAATGTGTTGCAATGTAATGGCAAACTTGAAAAGGGATTGATCTGAGAGGAAAAAATGAATATTTATTGATGTAGAAAAGTATGCTTTGTGTTTTTTCCCTGGCTCCTAAGGGGGAAGGTGTGAAATCTAATAAAGCCATTCTCAGGAGGGGCGGCTTTGATCAGAGATTCTCTAAACAAGCAGCAAGTCCCATGTGAACATAAGATCTATATGCTCCAACATGTGCTATCTTTACATCTCCACTTCTGTTTTTGCTAAAAGAGAGCTGTTGTATTGGAAACAGCTGAACCATTTCATTTTCAGCCCGAGGCAAAATTCCCCTCTCAGAGAAGTGTCGGGATGCACCGTACAGAATCTTTTTCTATATATGTAGCATTCCAAGGTGCTATTTCTCAGAGAACATGTTTTTATTTTAATGAGCTCAGATATGTATTTAAACTGCTAAATCTGTAGAATAAACAATAGAACTGTTTACTTTTGTAAATGGTGTCAAAAAAGGGTGTGTCCGTGGAGGTTATGAAACAAGTATAAATATGTAAATATGGAACATTTTTCACACTCAACAGCACGAAATATACATTTGTAGAAAAACAATAATAAAGGTGAAAATGATCAAGAATGCTCTGTATTTTATCACTACACTCAGGTCTAAATCCGGTTCTCTCAGCCCTTTCATACCTGCCTAGTGACAAAGTGTGGTGCTATACTGATCATTTACATAAGATGTGACTGTTTGAGAGGGGAGGAGCAGTAGTGGGACATGTCAGGGTTAAAATAGCATGCAGGAATAGCCAAATAATGTGGTGAGGGATGATGTGTGATGCAGCAGAACTGGAGAGATATGCTGATCTGATGATGCAGAGTGGGCAGTGTATGCTGTTGCTCCATGCAGAGTTGGTCTGTGTCTCACTGTGGCTCCTCTCACACTCCAGAAGGTCACACAGGAAGTGGCTTGCACACATACATGCACACACACTCTTTGGGCCAACCTCTTAAAATAGCTATAGAGGTCTCACTGTAGGCTCAGGCAACTCATTTAGCAAATAAATAACTGCTGCACAATAAACTAGCTCTAATTTCTGATGAGGGCTTAAACTAATTCACCTTAAGTAGCTGCAAGGTTGTAAACATCATTATATTCCACACTGTCTGACCTTTAATCATAGCCTATATATTTTTATTGGCTTTTTCTAACTCTTGAAGGTGGTATAATATTTTTATGCTTATGTTCACACCCAAGACACACCGTCCTTTATGGCTCCTTCAATTGGAAATATTGGATGTAGTGTGCATTATTTTATACTTGTCCCAGATGGTATCTCTGCAAACTTTGGGATATTGTTAGAATTTTAAATTAATTTGTGGGTTTAAACAATAGTTGGCTTTGCAGCATAGGTTTGTTGTTCTGATTGTTGATATATATATATATTAGAAATGTTAACATGTTAACATGAACACATACACGCTAATATTGGCCGATATATCGTTCGAGATCTACTTAGGGCTGTTTATGGGCAAGAATCTGGTGATGCCATATGGATCATGATCCAGGGGTTAGTTCCGATCAATATATCGCAATATATATTACTATACTTTAAGCCAGGAGATGTATTGATTTTTAAAAAAATCTAATTTTTGGAAAACTGTCAGAGTAGGAACTCACCTCCATACGCATACGTTGTTACGTTGGAGTGGAAAAGTCAAATGGCTGAAGATAGATCACAGCACTGGCCTCTAGCAGTACGGGGTTTAAACAACACAAAATGAACCACTGTCTTCCACGAATGTTTGCATATAAACTATTGATTCAAAAAATCAACAGTGTTTTTGAGAATTGATACAGTATCACAAAAATATTGCGATACTCAAGTGTATCAATATTCTTTCCCACCCCCTTAGCTCTGCTGAGTAGTCATTTGGTCTGTTTAATGTCAGAAAACATTAAAAAGGGTCATCAGTTTTCTAGAAGCCAACATAAAGTCTTCATTTGCTAGTTTTGTCTAACAGTCCAAAACAATATTCAGTACAGTTTTCAAGTTGGAACCAGGAACTATTGGGTTTCAACAATTACAATAGTTTGATTTCTTGAAAAATGCAACACTACAAGAACTAACCACTGAAATACTGCTAGCATAAGAAAAGAAGAAAAAAACCAAAGCAGCCAGAACATGTTCCAGTGGGATAGCCATGCAGCCGTGTGACAGGGCAAACACACTTAACTAACAACTTCCTTCACATTGGATGCACTTTGACAAACAGCCCTGCTCCTCAGCGCTTACGCCATGTGCCTCAGCATTAACGCTAACGCCCTGTGGTATGGTCGGCTGGACAGGCACTTGACTGATGGCTCTATTAGAGCCCCCCACCACGGCACCTAGTCCTATCCCAGGCCTTTCTCTGGACTGGACGTGCTGCTGACAACGCACTGATGGGCTAAGGGGAAGACTAAATGGAGGGTCTAAACACACCAACAGCCACATTCAGAGACACGCCAATAGACCAACACACCCAGACACATGCGAGTTGAGGGAGATATGTGGATGCGGCTGTGGATGCGACTGTGTGTGCGCACACATACACACACACACACACAAACACTCCCACACAAGACCCACACAAGGAAGCAGAAAGGATTTAGCCATGCTTCACCTTTTGTATTTGGTTGGAACAATGGCTTACACAAATACAACACACAGCTGATCTGCACCCCTCCGATTCCGCCTCTTTGATTGCTTGTTCCTGAGACCACCATGAAACATGGAGGCCACTGAAAGGCTGGCTCTCAATAATCAGCTCTGAAGGGGGTGGAAAATACAATTCATATCTCCACTCTTCTTGGGAAAGCAACCACTGGAGCAGGAAATGACAGTGGATGTTTTAATCTTCAAACGGTGAGCACCACGCTCCCTCAGGCTAGATGGAAGAATCTGCTGAAATGTGACGGAGCTGCCTCCCCGTTTAAGCAGCCTGCTCACTACAACAGCTCAGACTTCTTTCTTTTTTTTAAATGCTCAGAAAATATATACTTTAAACGTAAAAAAAATAAGAATTTTTACTTGGTGTGTTTTTCCTCAAGGCTCCGTGACATTCACAAGTCTGTAGCTGAGATTCTGAAGCTGTAATGTAGAGCTCCTTTGGTAAGACAGGCAGACGGGGCTGTCTCTCGAGGCCCAGGCCTGCTCTACTCTCCTGGGCAACACTATAAACACCTAGCCCCTGTGGCACCTGTCATCTACGGCTGCCTGCTCCCTTCCAACAGGCCTCACAGGGAATTTGCAAGGTGTAGAAATGACATGACAAACAATTATATCCCAACACCCCCTCAATGTTGTTCCTTTCAAGACTTCCCTAATCCCTTAAATGAATCTGATGTAGAAGATTCAGGCTGTAGCCTGAAAATAGAGGCAAAACAAAGAAAGAAGCGAGTGGAGAAAAAGTATAACAGGTGACATTCAACCAAAAGGAGTGTCTCTGGTCCAAATTCAGATCAAAATGAGCTCAATCTATCAATGTCAATAACTGCGGCAATCCCAGGATAGAGAGACATGCATATTAATTGAAAATAATCAGATTAAGCCACTAGAATCTGACATTTTGAGATGGGTACTTTATCTTCAGGGCTGGAGTGATGCAAGATTGCCTACGTACAAATCAAGGAACACTGCTTAATTGCATGTTATCACCCTATGATTGCCTTGGCATTATATAAAACAGTATGGTAATTACTCTACAGATAGTGATGTAAATAGCCTCAGGCTGCTGCTCCCATAAGAGGAAGTGGAGAGAGGGCACAGGGCTGAACATCTGGGCAAAGAGGTAGCACAATTACAAGTGTATAGTAAGGTGATTAGCTACATCACCTAGGCGTTAGCAGAAACATGTATTTGACAGCAACATTCACACTTCACTGTGAACACTTGACTCTGAGCATTAAACAGTGTCGGTTTCAAGAGATCCTCCAATGTACATAAACATAAGTTAAAAAAAAGAGGAATCTATAGGAGGATGTGTGGGAGCTTGATGGAGAAGAACGTAAGTGGCCCTCATGGTGTCACTGCCGCCCGGCCCAGGGAACAGATGCACTAAGGGCCAGCTGGAGGTCCCCTCCCTCAGCAGTGGCCCCCCAGCCCCGGAGGAAACACAGCTTGGAGGGCTGCCGTCATATGTTTTCAACGTTTGTACAACGCCTGATAAATGTAATGTAAAAGGGGCTTTGTGTGCGGGGGGCAGTGGGGGTTGACTGTGATTGCTGGTAATAACTGACTAATAGAATAAAGCAATAACGCACAGCCTCGGGGCGAGAGCTCTGTACCGACAATTTCATACTGCAGATTTATCATCGTGTGGAAATTAGCATTTCAGTCTGTTCACTTTCCCATATGAAGGAGCTCCGTCATGAGAATATGTGCCGTGAAAAGATGTCTGTCAACTTCAGGTCTCCCTTCATCAAGACGCTCCATAACTCTCCCAACACCCCACGGAGAAAGCCATCTCTAAGTTGACAGCGAACAATAATGATGGAGATTTGCAGCATGGCGGTTGTGGGCACTTCATAAACAACCGGCTATTAAGCTACAATTCCAATATTGGGTACCAATTTCAATTTGGTTAATCGGAACAGTCCACGTATGTCACTAGCTTGGTTTCTTATGACATTTCTAAAAGGATTTGAATAAATGAAATGATTCAGTTATCCATAAAAGTCAGCTCAAAAGGAGCTGTTCTGCGTATTCGGGTATTGGGAGAAGGTTTGAACACTTGTAAGACACCTAAAAACTTGATTTAATAAGATATTTTAAAGTTATAACTGCTTGTGACACTTCATGAATACTGATTTATCTAAATATGCACATTCAGATACATTTGTGTACTAACAGACATTTTGCCTGTTGTTCATTTGAGCTTGATTGAGACAAATCACTTATGTATTTACCCAAGAGTTCCAATATTAAGCTAAAAATCCTCCTCCACTTAGTGTTTAAAATTTATTCCCCAAATTGTGATGCACTTTCTCCTCGTGTCAAAAAAACAGCAGAGATTAAAAGAGTAATTTTGACTATGAAAAGAGATTGTGCTCGTTTTTAAGTTATCTTTTACTTTGGTGTTAATTTTCTCCATAGTGGTTGTTTCTCACTAACAGAGTCAACGAGCGGCTGAATAAGCAAATGGTACTCAGCGGATAATTTTGTTTACAATGTTCCGGAGGCCTATGATTAGAATATTAATTAGGCCCATCTATGACGGTCAGATAATAACAATGTCAGTGGGCTGAATGGATGCTGTGACCTGTAAAAGGCCTATTCACAATCTCCAGTCTGCCATAGTTCATTCTTTTGGCCACAGGCAGCAGACTTTTTCACACCCTTTTCTAAACGTCCTTATTGTCCCTCTCTCCAACCCTGTCGAGGAACTATGTTAAAAAATACAAATATGTTAAAGTGCATGATTTATGTCAAACAAAGTTGAAATCTGCAGCTTGTTTGGAACTTTTTTCCTGACTTGACATTAATTTTCTCAAAAGACGCCAATTAACGTGTTATCCTCCCTGCAAACGAGTTGACATTGTATGTTTTGGGCTTTAATGACATGACACGGATCACAAACACCAAAGCAGAGGAAACATCCTACCACAATGTTCACTTGTCCTGCTAATGACTTAGAGATGTATCTCGTGAAACTCTAATACCATACCCAACCACTGGGGCCGATTTTTTTTAAATTAATATGTTATAATATATGTTCAGTTACATTTGAACCATGTCGTGAAAATGACATCACATGAGATCCATCATAATGCGATGCCAGAACACAGCAGGATCTTGGATTAATAGTCCTGATGTAAAGAGTATCCCTTGTTTGCCCTATTAATGTGAGAACATTACTCAAGTTATGTCTCCTGGGACGTCAGTGGGATGCTTCTGTTCAGAAGACTGGATGCCTCAGTCAGGGAGGCCATAGACATTTGCTGTGCAGGCTACTTACAGCAATCGGAGCACTTAAGATACACAGCCAATAAAAACATGACATCCTCACGCCGACTTTAGGGAAGGGTTTCGAGGGTCAGTAGGTTCATTGTATGTATTATTGTTAAGACTCTTGGGAAAAGGCAGGATAAGCTTTTTGTTGTTTTTTCTTGAGCGCGGGGACAACATCCCGAGAAACGAGCTAGGCCAGCCATCCATGTGCAATTAAAAGGGGTGTTCAAACAATTTGATTTAGTTAAAGTTTTTTGTAATGTTTTATAGTAAATGTCTGGATGTACATTTCTATATTCTTATTTATTCTTGACATTCAAATTCAAAGGAACCGTCTAAAAACTTTCTAAAGCCAACAGATGGCAGTCAGACTTAACAATGTCTAATAACACAGAGTTTGTTATAATAAGTAAGCTTATATTCACTCATATTTGTAATCACAGGATTGTGCTGATTAAGTCAGT
This sequence comes from Echiichthys vipera, assembly GCF_963691815.1. Taxonomy (NCBI): domain Eukaryota; kingdom Metazoa; phylum Chordata; class Actinopteri; order Perciformes; family Trachinidae; genus Echiichthys; species Echiichthys vipera. Next base: position 12,165,979 of record NC_139846.1, on the reverse strand, counting down.
GCTGATGCATGCAAAGCTATATTATGGATCAAACTTACGCCACAGGCGATGATGACAAAACGCTGTCATACATGTGCATATCATTCCACCAGAAACAACAAAAGTAGATCTACTAAATAGTTTTTTAGCAGCATAAGGAAAGTTTGTGCAGACTCATGATGTAAGGTGCTCTTGGAAGCTTATTGTTGCTCCATCAAGAGAGAGGTGGTAGCAGTAGATCTAAAGCATATTAGCAGTCAAAACATTACTTTAATGCCTGATATAAGAAAATAGATCGTCATCAGGTGCATCGTGATATTTATCTTTTTTTCACAGTATTGACTTACCCATGTACATTTGGATCCTCAAGTCAGGTTTAATGTACAACCTTGTCTCCTAAAAACTTCCATTCTTATACAACTAAGCCACGTTCATAGTTTTAAACACAGTTTTAATGCTTTGGGTAGCCTACGTGTCAAACTTTGATGCTCCAAGTACCACAATGTTATACACGTGATTAACGGTGTGAATTCAAACAAAACTACTTGGTTAGGTTTAGGATACAGACTACTTGGTTATGGAAAAAGAAAAAAACTCAAGGTGATGTGCTAAAATTGCTTGTTTTTGTATCATTATTTAGTTTACTATCACACAAGACAAAAAGATCTGGATCTCTTTAATATTTGACTTACAACAATATTTTCTCAAAATAGTTGTAGATAATGTATTTTTCAATTGAGTGGTCAACTAACAGTTTCAGCTTTAAACAGCACTACAAAATGTATCCCCCTACAGAAACCCTCATCTGAAGAAAAGCAAATAAGACATAAAGTATAATGTACACATTTACAGTAGTTACAAACAAGACTTCAAAGTGCTCCAAGCTAAATTTCTTTAACTCCCTGGAGAGCGTTAGGCGTAAATCAACCCATCATCCCCCCAAAAAAATTCAATCTTTGTGAATCGAGTCAAAGAGGCATTTTGTCTCCTCATTTCAGGAACACTTAGTGTTGTGTTAGAATTACTGGGCTGGCAGGCATGTGGCTCGTGGCAGTGGACTGTGGTGAATGAGTTAAATCAGCCCCTTGTGAACTCGACCCTGTGTCGTCACGAGAGGAAAGAGGGCAAAGACTCACGCAATGAGGGTAATCCAACAGTGAGCCGGTGTGGCAGCGCTGCTTCCCGCTGGTCCCAGAAAGGCTCAAATAACTCCCATGTGCACCCAAGGAGAGCTGAGGACAGGCATACATCAGAGGGGGAGCTGGAGGTTGAAGGAGTGTGGATTTATCCTGGAGTTTCAGAGAGATGTTCCAATTGCATCCTCCACCTAGTTGCTTTAGTGTCATCAATTCTGCCAATAGTGGAGTCATTGACCATTGAGGTGATGGCTCTGTGTACTATCTGCTGTCACAAAGATTGGTTACTATAAAGCTGGGTCTAGCATCACTTTGTTACACTTTTTCAAACTAAATACTGATTTTAACTGTGTTTTGAGTATGTAGCATATTCACACCAAGAAACATGACAGTATCATGCCAATTCTGGAAAATATATAAAAAAAGATACTGTGCAGAGATTTGCCCTCTTAGAAACATTCTTTCTAAGTTGAGTCAAACATAAACAACACGTCCTCATACCTTAACAACAGTCTAGCTCGTTTGCCAATGACTCCTAAAACGACATATCCGTTCTATTAATCTTTGTGACACGGTTTAAAAACTTGTTCAAGTTTAGGCAACCTCATACTTGGTTATGGTTAGGAAATGATCATGGATTGGCTTAAAATGAGTCATAGCTGTATCTACGTACGTAAAAAAGCCTCAACGTTGACTTTTGGTTTCACGCTTGTCATGAACACCTGACCTATGTCTGATATGGCTCTTTTGCTGCTTCATGTGGCTCCCACCATGAGTACTACAGCCACTAGAGGTGGCAGCTGAACAAAAAATATAAATATGGGTCATAATAAGCTGATTGCAGAATCAACCTATGCAGATGTTTCTTTCTGTGATCTGAGATAAAACAGTGGCTGACATATTGGTCGGGCTCTAATAATGGCTTTCATGTTAGCATCTTAATAAGTTCTAGTATTAGCATGGTGACACCAATCATGTTGTCAAAATTATCTATATATACTAATTGCTCAAAATGTTTTGATGAAATGATATTCCAATAATTTATCCTCTGCAGCCAAGTGTCTACAGAGTGTTAGCTTAGCAGACTAATTAATTTGAACTGAAGATTTCCCCAAGCTGCTTTTCCTTTCTCTAATGAGAGACAAGTGCCAGTCAAAGTGGGAGCCATACTGCTGTCCAACATGAAAATAGAAGCCTTCAGCAGTCTGTCTGGGGCGTCATGGGGGTTGGAGGGATGATTGCGCCGACCAGCAGCCACCACCTGCTTTGCTTGTTCACGCTGTCATCGGTGCCCTTTTTTGGTGCGTGCAGAGTCTTTAAGAGTTTAGCTATGCCTTTGATGCCTTCTTTGATATTTAGAATATGCACAGGATCAATAAGGAGCACAGACTTCAAAGCTAAGGCACCCCTCACCTGCTGCTGGTCAGCATTTCTGAAGTGTTTCCAATCACGTATGGAGACTAAACAAACAGCCAAGAGGGGCACGCTGGAGGCTGACTTCATGATCAATAAAAACTAATACCATGCGTGGAGGAATTTGGCTGCATGATCAGACCAAACAAAATGTTTTAGCCACTTGAGGTTCCTTTTCATTTGAACATGACATTTCTTTGCACCTAAATAGGAGTCAAGAAAAAAAACGGCAGTGAATTTCAAACACCCAAGACTCTTTCTTAAATATAATTTACACCAAAGACCTAATTTTACGAGCCACAATGTATGCTTATAATTCCACAGTAGAAACACACACACACACACACACACACACACACACACACACACACACACACACACACACACACACACACACACACACACACACACACACACACACACACACACACACACACACAAACACACACACACACTTCAAAGTGCTTAGATTAATGCGTAATAATCTCCAAGAGCCATAACGGTTTAATAACTCACTCAGATGTCTCTAATATGTCACTCAAGTCTCAAACACTAAACATTTGATAATAATGCTTTTTTCTTTTTTTCCCTACAAATCTAGTAACCTAAGTGGCAGCAAAGTTCAAAGAAACAGATTGTAATGCATGTTATGGAAATAAACCCTGGGCTGATTATCCTTTAAATCTCCGGCTGCCCCAACCCCCTCTAAAAATGGCTGTCATGATGAAATGACTATCCTTTATTACATTCTTCTCCCTTAATCCTCCTCAATTTATTAGAGGGGGAGTGCCTCGGCACAACAATGCCAAAACTCATTTCCATGGGAGCCCACACGGCATGGTGTCCATGAAGGGAGAGACAACTGATTTCCTATGCAAAGGGACCTTTTGAAAGGGGGGGAAGGAGACAACTGATTCTTTTATTGTAAATGACTTCAGTGTTTTGTTTAGGGGGGCTGAGGGTAGAGAAGCCAGCATGACTTCTGCTCGCACACTTTAATTCAGCCGATGCAGGTGCATGGCTAATTGCAGGTGTGGCACTGGCCAGCCTCCACCTCTCTGTGTATCCTCATCCAGATACACACACGCACACACACACGCATACACAGACACACACTCAGACACTTGGCTTTCTGTATAGACATTAGCCAGGTACTGAGAGAATAGATCAGCAAGCGCCTCATTTGCATTTCGCCATTCAAACTCTGCTGTAAGTCTGAGAGAAACTGAAGGGCCCTATTCAGAAATCTTAATAGTTGAGTGGATATCACAGTGTGGGAAAGCTAAGCACAAACATTCTGTGTGAAGAAAATTTACAAAAGACTTACTGTAAACTGTTAGCATATTGTCCCTGAAATAAATAATGGGAGATTCAGTGTAGTTCCCGAAGGAGAGGCTGTGATATGGCAAAGCCCAGCAGCAAATGTAGAAAAGCTAATTCTACAGTGGAAAGCTTTTTCAATTTTTTGGTTAAACAAGATTTTAACATCACTCGCTTTGGTTCTTTACATTTTAATGTTTTTTTTTCTTTTTTACTATGCCATCAATCCCCCCCCCCCCCCCCCCCCCCCCATCCTGCAAATGTGATGTGAGAAATGCTGTAAAAATGAGTGCGGGAGAAAAAAAGAAGAAACTTCAAAATTAAACCTCTCTCTCCACATCCGAAATGAGAGGAAATTACTCATCAAGTGATTATGAAACTGTTGGCATTATAGAAATCAGAGTGAAAGAATAGAGTCGGGAGGAAAGGAGGGAGGGGGCTGGCAATTTGTTCTCAATGGACAGCGGATGAAGAGGTGGCAAGTTAAAGTCTCCAATCTGAAGGGTCTCCTTGTAAAGCTAATTCCCTGTTAATGGCCAGGGAACAAGGCTCCACTATCTGACATCCTGGCTCCAGGTAATCAGACTGACATTAATGCAGGCTCCAAAAGAGACACATCGTCATCAGGAATTTTCCTCATTGGCACCGAAAATGCCAGGCTGCACACCTCTGACTGCGTGGCCCCCACATCTATTAACCTTATTGATTTGGAGCCCCGCTGAGCCCCTCCAGAGCTCCCCGCCCCCCTGCTGCTGGACTGAAGTGGATCAATCCTACGCCGGGGGCCACAACTCGATAACAACCCAGTGTCAGAGACTACTGTTTACAACCTGAAATGAATACACACATAGATGCTGCTCTGTATATTCATCTTCATACGCAAAAGTATCGATAGGTGGTTTAAAAGTTTTAATAAGTGTTGATTATATCTGAATAATGACTGGTTTGATATCTTTACTGGGAACTTAACACTAGTATTCACCCATGTGCAGTGCACAGATACATATAATTATGACATCAAATATGGACATTGGTCAAGGAGCACATATTGTACACTATATTAACCTCTGCTGCAGTGACCAGGTTTGACTAAACTATTCTGTTCATTGATTTTTCAGTTTAGTTAATTTGCATTAACAAAGTGCCCTTCAGAGTAAATCATCTGCATCCAACACTTCAGGCAATCAGCATACTCAATTGTACAATTAAAGTTTAATCAATGCAAATTACATGTAACCCACTACTTAATACTTTTCATTGCACCATTCATTCGCCGCCAAAGCTTATAACTTTTATCCTTTTGTACATTGGAAGGCCACGTGAGCACACAACTGTATATTCAGCCCTTTTCAAGATAAAAATTGCCACAAACTAAATATTGTAATGTGAAAATCTACATGTCTCTATCCAGTTTTGCACGGATTCACGTACATAAAACCAAACTTTTCTCTGCAATGAGCCAACTTCCATTTCTTTTTGAAGTGGCTCTCAAGAAAAAAAAGGCATCTGTGAAAACAACCCACTGTGTCTTTAAACTTTGAGCACATTCTTGCTGACCAGCTGTAACAACTCCAGCAATACAACAACACTAGGAAGTCATTGATATCTATTGTAACACGATGGGACCTTTGGTTAGAGTCTACTATCAACATCATGACTGATGATGTTTAATTTTCTCAACAGCATTTCATCTTTTTACGTCAAGCAGCTCTTGCATGCAGCAAGTACAGCATGACAAAAGTGGCAGTAGCAGCAGCACTCACATTTTCTGCAAATGTAAATAGCTGGTAATACTGTATTGTGGCAAAGTGGAAAGCGCTATGTGGCAGTATAGTGCCGGATGCCTGGTAAGCCACCACAGGCTCTGTGTGATGGAAGCATAAGCATCAGTGTCGAGAACGGTTGGTCTCATCTGCGACTCATCATCAGGCAGTGGAGCCCAGCAGGGGGAAAAATGTACACCCAGGGCAAATCTGTAAACACCAATTTAATCTGCATGGAGAAAGTTACTGTCATCAGCTGTGACAGCAAAAGCCTCTGGGCCACGCCAATGCGCAAAGAGTCACTCTTCTTCCCCCAATATCTCTGTCAAATTCAGACATTAAGCCATTATGGACGTCAAAAATCTGCCATTGAGAAGTTCTTTTCTTTCTGCCACTCAAAGCTGCAGAATGGATTGTACCACAGTATACATGACGTGGATAGCCTGCAGTTCCTCCTTTCCATTAATTGTTCACAAATTGTTGACCTTTGAAATTAGCATTTATCACCATATAATTATTCATGTTTCACAAGAGCTGATTCAAGATTTTTTTGGTAATTATAAGACAAGCAGTGGTGAGGAAAATTTGCAACCCTTAATGGTCCGATTTTGTTGTAATTAATTTAGGGTCATACTCAGACTTAAGAAGATTTCCCCCATATCTGTAGCTTTTAAAACTGCGGGTGTAGTAGTCATGTTGTTTCTTGGCAGCGGAGCCAGACTAAGGCAAAGTCAACACCAGGGACGATGAACATTTAACAATAATGAGAATTACTAGCGGTCCCTCCCCCGTTTTTCATACCCTAACATCCTGATTTCATGGGTGACACTTAGGGACCCCCCAGGCTCTCTAATGTGCGCTTGGGGACCCATGGGGTAGTCATAGCCAAGGCTTTTTACAGACACAAGGATAAGTGTAGCACCACAGAGGAAACAGGGAAATGCTGCATGTTCTTTGTGCAAATCTCACGCAAACTGAATTTAAAAGGAATTTCCTTTAGGTAAGTAGATGTGTACACATAAGTAAAGACATCATGGTGTGTATTTTCCATCCAGTCCATCCAGTGTTGGCATTCTGTAGCTGATTATCAATGTGTGTTCAAATGTGTCGATGTAACCTCATGCTAGTCGTTTTCTTACCACCAGTAGAAACTGATGTTACTGGACTGGTGGCCTAGCATCCACGGTCTGCGATCTGTCAATCCCGTTTGGGGTCACCATGTTTGCAATGGCAGGGACTTACACGGTTCAGCTGGCTTGGGCCCAGAGAAGGGAAGGGGGCAGGCGGAGCGGGCTATCGCACTGCCCCCTGGGGCGGCTCTTGACAGACTAGGAGCATCAGGACAGATTTGGGAAGGCAATGACGACGGGGGAGCATGGGAGGGTCCGGCAGCGAGGGAGCAACCCTGCAGCAGGACAGCTTCCCAGAATTCATTACTCACAGCTAATTTACAAACAAGGGGAAAACCTGGTTGCAGGACAGACGTCAGCTTGTGGCCTCCTGCTACTGCGTTGCACTGTTCACATGACTTCTCAATTCTAGTTTTGCTTGGCCGGCTTGGGGTAAAGTAAAGCATTTCAAAGTTCCATATGGGTTGATGGAGTTGAGACAGGGATCACTTATTTCTTTACCACAGCCCTGTGTACTTTGGCCTGCTTTCAAGAGCAGTGGGAGCACACAGAGAGAATCTTGTACAGTATCTGACCTTACAAGATACAGTCTACTCATAAAAATGCATATAAAGTAATTGATTTGATTTACCTTATATTTTCTAGCTAATCAAATTGCAGTCCTGCAGATCTGTGATTCACTTTAAAGATGCTTGAAGTTGGGGAACATCTCCAGGAGAGCCACATATTGCATCACCCCTGCTGCTTTAACCCATTTACTTCATATCGCCAAGCAAAGGCCGGGGATTCCAGCACGGGATTGGTTTTGCGTAGCGCCAGGCTAAAATAATTAGATGACACCTTCAATTGTCTCGTCACCCCCTTTAAGCGAGACATTCACAGCCGCTAATTGAATGAACTGAAAGGAAGGAAAGCCCAGACAATTCGGGTAACTCGTAAATCTTCCATAAACGTTATTTGTTTGGGAAAAAACGGTGAATCCCATGCTGTTAAATTCCTTAGGCCTGCTGTTGTCGATTAAAAGGACAGTCAGCTGGACACCCCTGTCCTACTGTGTAATGGTCAGTGGCCGGGCCAGTGACCCCTGCTGCTTTGAGTAAATTAACACTGGGCAGGACATTCACTGTTGTTTTAAATCACTTTACAAATACATGGGCAACCACCTCAGGAGGCCAAACGTCAACACAGACAAAAAAGAAATACTATTTGGAAACCCATCATGTACGAAAAACACCAGCCATGAAGCTTTATTTATTCTACATATTTTCCTGAGGAGCTGTTGATTGGATGCTAACTGAGAATGTTGTCAGGGATGGCGGAGGATTAAAGTGGCGTCTAATTGAATATTTGCTGTTGCTGTAATGCCTGGTTACAATACAAAGCTATAAAAAGCTATGTATTTAAAGGGATGGCACTCGATACAACCCCAGAATTGGAGAAGATGACCTTTAAAATGTAAATAGATGGTTCCAGTATCCATGCTGTAACCTCCAAAGAAATTGAATTACACAGGGATAAAGCATAATTAGATAGAATTTAAAAAAAGGAGATAGTCTAATTATTGGTGAAGCAGCTTAAGTTGCTTTGCTCCTTAATTGAAGTACATCATGAATGCAGTGCGAATCTGTCCTGGCATGTTCAAACCAAATCTAAATCTTAATTAAATTTTGTGCAAAAGAAAGTGTTAGAGAGGAGACTTAATCCATTTAAGGGAGGATGGTGAAGGGCTATTAAGAGGGTGTTAATTCGTTAATCAGAACTTTGTGTGGCTATCCTTTACTATACTGAAGTCGGCACTATATTTGAACCACACAGCGGGATGTGTATACAAACAGCCTCTAGCCATTGTGAATGTAGGTGCTGGGCCAGGAAATTAAAAAAAGCCATTGTGTAGTCAGGAAAAGAAAGCTCTCATGACGGTGTAATATTCTCTTTTTCATGTGTTTCCCCCCATTTTCCATCATGTTGTCCTATTATGCCAGTCTGTTGATATTTCCCATTGAAATGGGATCATCCTCAAACAAGTACCTATAAGACAGGTAAGCCGTGAGTGGCCATGGTAACAAAGGCTCCACAGGGGTCAAGTTCCTGTGTAAAGCCTTGTTAATGACATCATAATGGACAGAGGACTATGGTCTAACTACTGACTCCAACTTCAAAGTAGGTGAGAGATGGATAGAGAAAAGAAGCTTAGAAGATGAGGAGACCTTTCTATGACCACATCCTCTAATAGAAACACCATCCATCCTCATGACGCAGCATGGCCTCTCAGTCTCAAAGCCTCTAACTGCAACACAAATATATGCACAGAAATGCACAACAAAGCCAATTGCTTTTAAGCCCGCAATTGAGTCTTCTAGTCCTAATACAGCTGCTGAAGAAGCAGTGAGCTATTCATGATGCTTTACTGCAGAAAAAGAAAAGTTGAGGACACATCCTCGACAAAATCCTCTTTTCAGACATAATCCACCTAGCATCATTTTACTTGAGGACTGGAGTGTAACATCTGATCTTATCCCCCAAAAGCTATTCAGCACTATCTAGTATTGGCTTGATTATGTTCCTGGTACACACAGGACCCTTTCACTCCTTAGTGCCTTCCCATCACACCTGGGATAATAAAGAGGATTTAAACAGGTCTGAATGGGTTAACCAGGTGTTGAAACAAATAATGGTTTAAAATTGTAATTAACATGGCTTGAATAGAGCATTGCTCTTGGTAAAGGTCTCCTCTGTTGAATGACTTTGGTATGCAAGGGAACACAAGGCTGAAAGGGCCCCGTCTTTGTTACTGGAGAGAATAAGGAACTAATGGGGAATTAAGATCTTTAGAGCCTGTGTGCTTCTGTTATATGGCTTTTCCCCTTTTCTTCAAGGATGTAATGCCACAGTTCATAGTCCTGCCCAGCGAATTAGTTGCACTTCCCCTAAATGTTTAACTGCTGCCAGTGTGCTATGGTAAAATGTAACCTAATTTAAAAAAGCATGTGCTCGATTAAGACCACAGTTATCCCAGAAAACTACAAAAGACAAGAAAACACACCATCACAAGAATAAATGGCAAGGTCACTGTTGTGTTTTTATCAAAAGCAGCTGCTAATATTTTGCATTAAATATTGTCATTATCTGTAAATACAGCCATGGTGTACAGTAGGACACTTCCAACCATCGCCTAACACAGACATGGAAAGCATTAGCATTTAAATGGCCTTCTATTCTTAATGTGGGCATTTCATTATAAGCCTATGTGGTCAGAAACACATGCTGTCTCTGTAGCTGACGTAGATGAAAAACACAGACACTGTGCGGTTTAGAACAAGAGGTCAGCATGCAGTCTTAATTTAGAGAATTTATTTTTATTACAGTTGCGAGAAGAACAGCTTTTTGTGCCTGCCCTTTTATATTGAAGTAAGG